>NC_056582.1:19388420-19570920 GCF_018340385.1 Cyprinus carpio | reverse complement strand
CAGACTTTTTTCTTCACTTTTTTTGGAAACTTTTTTTGGTCTACGCACCTCAGTTGGATTATTTTTTGCGGTGGCGCGGTGAGTCTCTGGGCTGCTTCTCATATTTCATACCAACAGCCTCCTTTCATTTCAACATAATACAATCATTTCAACTCTATAATATTTCATGTGCATTTATTTATTTATTTCAGTTTCATGCTGGGATTTATTGGATTCTGAGCTGATTTAAGGGCCCTCGAGGTGATGGGTAAATAGAACATTTAATGTTGCTACATTTTCCTCTGGAAGGTTCTTAGTGCTTACTTTAGGGGCAGAGAAAGATAGATGAGAAGAGAGGGAGAGCAAATAAAAGGGAAGGTTGAAAAAGCTAAGAGCAGGGTTTTTCAGAGACATTAAGATTAGAGAGCTGTGTCCACCCACTGACACTCACATCTTCCTCTTCCTCCTTCCCTCTCCTCGGTTTCCCTCCTGTTAACCTCACTGATTTTAACACTGATGAGCCTGAACCTATTGTAATGCCCTCGTCTCGCATCTCTTTACACATTGACCCACTTGGACTCTGAACACACTTCCGCCATTTTAATACAGAAGCTTGCTTCATTTCAACCGATTTTACAGCGCTCCCAACAGAGTCATTAAACCTCCAATCGAGACAAATCATGTCTTGTGATCTTTTCATTCAAATCTAATGAGCGCTAAATCACACTAATTGAGGATGAGTATGTCTTCTTGTTTTCTGTGTTAAAGATATCCAAAAATGCATAATTTTGATAATTATATTCTTTTCAAAACACCTGAAAGGCCCATCGCTGCGCGGCCAAGACTGCAGACTATGTGTCGCTTTCACTTCAGGCAGGGTGTAGTTAACAGTAGTCAAATGTTACATCAATATTCATTAAGTTGATGAATATATTAAAGTGAAGTGTTGAATATGCAAATCAGAATTGGTCTTATGTAAGAGACTGAAGTGTGAGAAAACAAGATGAACAATCAGCAGGTTGGACAGAAATTATATTTGAATAAATTAGTTTATTAAAATTATATCAGTACAAGCCAGACAACTGCTCCCCCCCCAAAAAAAGAGACCCCCCCGATGTTTAGTTGTCTACATGTACTCAAACAGTCTGGGACATTAGGGACGTCTCTGTTCTTCAGCTTTTACTGAATATCTCTTTCAACACATCTGTTTCTCATAGACAAAGGCTTTCAACACCTGTATGACTCAGTCAGGCTGTTAAGTCTAATCTAATTCTGATTGATTTTGGGCTATATTATGACCAGAATCCAACTCTTACAATTATGGATATATCAAAAAAACCTATTCTTACCTGACTGACTCTTCATCACCTAGCCTTTAGCATTAGTATATATTTTGCACACGGAGCCATTGTTAACTGACAAGCTGCGCAAATCCACGTTCATTATCAGTGTAATATCGGCTGATATTTATCATGCATCCCTAGTAAAATTATTTGCAGTAAGTGTAAATAGTAGATGCTATTTATACTTAATGCAAACAGTGGCAGATATTTGCACCTCAGTATTGTAGTACATTATTAAACAGTATGTAATAATAATGTATTGTGCAAATAATCATTTTTATTAAAATTATTAAATGGTTGATGTCTTATTGGGACAATCAAGCCCTCCACACCTACCCTAACCCTACCACTTTACCTGATAAACACTTTATTATTAAAAAATACCTGTGAGGCACTTTATTTCCACTTTTTGAATATTTCCTTAATTTTTATTGAACAATAAATGCATTTCCAATCTGATATGTGATGGGAAAAGGGAGAAGAACGAGCTCAGGTCGATTGCGTCAAAAGTTACCGCCACTCGCCTTAAAACCTACGCTAACGAGGCTGCTGTTTGATGGGCATCTTTTGTAATGTTGTCTGTCCCAACCAGACAATGGTGGGCAGGGTTAGTGTAAATAGCCTCTGCCAGGAAGGCAGGCTATTAGCACTTAGTGTAAATCAACACTCCAATAATTAAAATGTTCTTCACACTAAGACAAAAATGCTTATTTTAAGAACTGTTCACTAAAAGCTTCTTTGGGCAACCAAAAATAGTTATATGGCATCACTGCAAAAAAAACAACAACAACAACAAAAACATTTTTGAACCTTTAAACCATTGAACTCACAAACAAATTCAAAGTCTGAAAAAGGAAAGGCCTGATCTGAAACCTTGATCTACCCGCCACAGCCCTATTCTACTTCTGACAGATGATTGACGTATGCTGCCGTAAACAGGGAAAGGAGACAGAAGGGAATGGAAGCTGGGGAATTACGTAACGCCATTAATATTCCAATATCATAAACAATGTATCCATGCCATACTGTTTGAGATCCGGTCCCTCAAGACCTGAAAAAGGAAAATGCGCAGATGAGCAAATTTAAACAATGTCTGTTGATTCATTGATTCCTACTCTTAGGTCACAAAATTGGGCTGATTGTTTGTGCGAGTAAAAAGAAAAGCTTAGCTAATTTATCATTATTTGAAGTTTGAAGGTTTTTCTGTCTAGTACAACTTAAAATGCTGATGCATAATCCATAAGTGTATTGTCCCGTTCTCTCTGGTGGGATTTCGTAATTGGTTCATGGCTGAACTATTGATTCTAGATAATTAACCAGCTCAGAGTCCCATGTGGCACTTTGCAATAAAAAATAAAGCTGAAGGGCAAAAAGATTCATATCCACCATCATCATCAGGTCAATAGTCTCTCATGTCATTCCTTTGCTTTAAAGAATCAGCCATTGTTCCTATATTTTACCTATGAATGCAGATCTATAAAGTAACCATTTTGTAAAAGCCTAGGTTTGTATTTATCTCCAAAGGCATTTCTAAAACTCCTCAGCAAGGAGTTTAACCAAAGCAATCAACCTAAATAAAACTGTGAAAAAAGGTTTAAGATTGTGTACTTATGAGGGAATGGAAGAGCTACTGATGACATAAAGTATTTTTAATACTTTTATAAAAATGTAAACTATCTATTACATATAGATATTAATTAAAATATATTTTAACTCTAAAAAAAAAAAAATCTATAAAACTATGGAGAACTTGAATATACTGTAGCACTTTTATACTTTTGGAATCCCACTGTTCTAGTGCCGGCAACTCTTCACTGTAGTACAAAGCAAATGTGATTTAAAGGAATAGTTCACCCCAAAAATGAAAATTCAGTCATTAATCACCTCATTCCAAGCTTTCTTTCTTCTGTAGAACACTAAAGGTGAATTTTTGAAGATTATTAATATTTGAAGAAATTACTCTTTTCACTATAGTTAAAGCGAATGAGGACTGAGTCTGTCAAGCTCCAAAATGACACAAAAAAGGCATAAAAGAGTTATAAGATATTCACAAAAGTAATCCATATTAACTATCAAGTAATTTAAACTCATTTCCAATTGATTTTGGCCATTAGCTGGTGGTTAATCTGTACATGGCTTAAATACAACTGCCCTGAATGGCCAAATTAATGATGCTGGAGAAGGTAGATATATACAGAAGCAAAAAAGGCTCCATCGCAAACTTCAAGAAGAAAAGAAAACAGATGGGGGGTTGAAGAGGGATGGGTGGGTAAGCCAGAGACGAAGATGAAAAGCTGTCAATGTTTCTCATCCAAATTCAAGAGGAAAGGTTCCATCTCACAGTGCTGTTCTTCTCTGTATATCCTTTTAATTAATGTTCCCTCATATAGATTCAGCCTCGCTAGACTTGCGGAGATAGAGAGAGAGAAAAAACAGGGCATGGAAATTTCTTCCGCTTTTTTCTTCTTCTCAACAATAGCAGAGGGTATGATAAGCATGGATTGCCTTTCTACTCTATGAAAAGAATCTTGAACTCAGTGATGCTCCAAGATCAGATTCCAAGGTTTTCTACATTCAAAGAATCACAGAAATAACGATCGGGATGGAGTAAGGGACATAGTCCAATACAAAATGTGTCAAGCATGATATTACTTCAATACACGTAGACATTTAACATTTATGAGGCCAATGGCAGTTTTAGAATACAGCTTTTAAGAAATAAAAATATTAAGAAAGCAAGAAGATTTATTGGAGATTAAACCGTTTAAATCCTGTTGTGAAACAGAACCCAGTAATCTCACACATCTCCTCAAGAGTATGAGAAAAGATCGCCAGCCCTGTGTTCCTGTGTCTTGTGTTTTTCTCCCCATGTTCTCCCCATGACCTATTTTCTCCTTCATGTCTGATTATGTTCATTAGTTCCAGATGTGTCTTGTTATTTCCATGATTAGTCCCATAATTTAAGCCCTGTGTTTTTCCAAATCCAGCATCCGGTATTGTTTGTCGATTCCTGTGCTACGTGCTTGTTCTCTATTTGTTCTGGATTTCCTCCGTCGCCTCCTCTCCTACACAGTAGCAGATCGTGACAACAGTGTCTCAAATTTTGCTCTGAATTGCCAGGTTATCAACATCTCCACTCTAAATTCAAAGATCTCAATACAAACCCAAACACTTCTCATCAAATACTTCCATTAATACCTTAATAATAATTTTATAATTTACTTGAATATATTTTAATATATAATTTATTTCTTTGATGGCAAAGCTGAATTTTCAGCATCATTACTCCAGTCTTCAGTGTCACATGATCCTACAGAAATCATTCTAATGTGCTGATTTGTTGCTCAAGAAACATTTCTTATTATTATCAATATTGACAGTTGTGCTGCTTAATAATTTTGTGGAAACCGTGATATTTTCTGGTCAAAAGAACAGTATTTATTGATGTAGCATTATAAATGTCTTTACTGCTACTTTTGATCAACTGAATGCATCTTTGCTGAATAAAAGTAATAATTTCTTTAAAAAAAAAAATCATCTTACTGACCCCATACTTTTGAACGCTAGTGTAAATGAGCTATATACTTTCGAACTATAAAAGAGGAACCTCTGACCAGTATTTTTTTTTCTCTTGTAGAACTTAAAGGGTTACTCCACCCCAAAATGATGTCATTAATCACTTACCCCCATATCGTTCCAAATTTGTAAAAGCTTAAAAAAAGCCACAAGACACAGAACAATGTACGCTATTTGCATACAGTGGATGTTCTCCAAAATGGTGCTATATGTAGAGACGAATTGTTGAATAGAGTCGTTGTTTTTGTTTCTTTGCACAGGCTTCATTAAATTCAGATTTAACCACTGATGGCATATGGACTAATCTGACGATGTCTTTTGTACTTTTCTGGGCCTTGACACTGTTATTTATTTGGCATTCTATGGGACAGTCACAGGCCTCCCGGTTTTCATCCAAAATATCTTAAATTGTGTTCCGAAGACGAACAAAGCTTTTACGGGTTTGGAACAACATGGGGGTAAGTGGGATTAATGACAAAATTTTCATTTTGGGATGGAGTATCCCTTTAATGGTGCAACCAGAATCCACACTTTGACCCTGCAGCAAGAAAAATTAACTATTAATTAAATAACAAAATGCCATATTGCTTCTTCAAGGCTAAATGATCTTTCATAATGACATACCACTAACAGAAAATATCCCCAATATCTTTAATATCTGCAAAGATGGCACATCTCATGAGAGAAAGATAAAAATTCTGAGAGAGACTCCACATTATTTATGAAAAAGACATGAGTGACGAGGAGAAAAGACCCCTGCGGTGACTGCTGGAGAAGCCCATCAAATATTTGGCTTGATGATTGAGTAGCTTTTAAGATTGTCTGGGATTTCCCCCTCCACTGCAATTCAAACCAGCTCTGCATTTAGAAAATTGTTGTTTTCTACTGCAAAAGAAACAGTGAGAGTGTCTACAGGGTATAACAACTTATTGAAATTGCTGTGTTGCAATATATATATATATATATATATATATATATATATATTATTATAGCATGATATATAGTTTGTTTGTGTAATGTTTGTGATATATATATATATATATATATATATATATAAAATTTCTTGTTCCATGACGTTTTGATACCAAACACATATCAAATCTCTCTAAAACAATAACAGAGAAGAAACAGAAGGTCAAAGCTGGCCACCACCAACAGAGAATGCCTGTGAGAAATAAAACATTATTGATGTATTTATATAACTTTATTCCTCTCACACACCAAAAGTTTTTCATGTGAGAATGGATGAGTGTTTTCTTTTCTTTAGTAAGTTCCTTGCCTGGGATAAACATCTGATTGAACGTCAGAGGAAAACCCTTTCCAAATATACCCTGCATGTTTTTCAGAAAAATAAACAAAAGTACTCTGGATAAAGTTTGGGACTAAACAACGATCTCATGGCCCAATGTACAAATGTACTGTTTCTAAACACAACATATCCTGTCACTAGTATCTCTCTCTCACACACAACCACACCCATATGCTTTGTCTTGGGCAACCGCAGAGGACTGAAAGTGTTATGAAGAGATGAATGTGCCAAGAACAGCACCAAACCACCACATCTGTGAAATATCTCAGCACTTTTCTGAAGTTTGTCTTTGTTATTAAAATCTATTATGTTGATAGGTGATCCCCTGATCTTCCCCTGATCTATTTCATAGATTTGTTGCTGTAAGAAAGCCTAATTGTGTCTAAACTGCTTTACAGAACTAATATCTTTCTCCATTGTAGGAAATTACCAGCTGTGATATCATCTGAAGAGAAAATGTCAAAGATCAGTAAGGAAGAAATCTATTGGAGGTCTGAGATAATAAACAGTTAATAGTGGTGCTGTCTAAAGCTTAAACCTAGGGTAGATTTGAACAAACCTTCAAACACCCAGAACACCCTAGCAACTGCCCAGGACACCGAGGTAACCTCCTTGCAACTGTCCAAAACTTTAGTAACTTCCTAATGACCACCCAAAAACCTTGAAATACCTCGTAGCAACAACCCAGAACACCCTAGTAACCTCCCCTATCAATTGCCCACAACACCCTAGTAACTGGCCAAAACACACTTGTAACCTAAAACACACAAGTAACCTCCTAGCAAGTTTCCCAGAACACTCTAGTGTTCTCCTAACCACCAGCCAGTAGTAAACCTTCAAGTAACCTGCCAAAACACCAGCAACTTCCTAGCAACCACCAAAAACACTCTAGTGCCTTCCTAGCAACTGCCTAGAACACCTTAAACTTCTACCAAATGCCCAAAAACACTAGTAACTTCATAGCAACTGCCCAGACCACACTAGTAACCACTTAGCAACCACTCAGAATATGTTGGGATTACATAGCAAAACACTGAAAACCATTTTAAACGCTATAGCAATTATGTAGCAACAACTTGGCACTGGTGGTGAAATATGTGTAAAAAAAAAAAAAAGAAAAAAAAGAAAAACAACCGGTATTACTTAATTATAATGAAATGTAACCCAACAATAGTTTCAGAAAGGGGTTTCAAAATGTTACTTACAATAGAAGAAAACATTTGACTATATTTAACGGTGTACCATCTCAAAGGATTCACACATTCTGTGCTCACACAAACCTTACAGAGTCTAAAACAATCCTAAGCTTCAACAGACACATCATATCCCAATATCCCAATATTCCACAATAGACTGCTGATGTCCACTGGAATTCTCTTCTGACACCTGCTCTTGTCCTCCTCCTCTAATGACAGTAATCTACAGGATTACAGGGTGGACAACTGTCAGACGTCACTAAAAAAAACAGGGGATGGACAACAAGTGTGTCTTTACCAACAGCAGACAACCATCACCATTATCCGCCACTTAATCTCTAAAAATACATTTAGACTCTTCTATCTTGACACTTGTAAAAAAAAAAAAAATACAAATAAAAAAAATCTAAGGTAAGGTTAAAAAAGGCACCATTATTTGGACAAAAAAATTATATATATATTTTCAGGATTTTTTTTTTAAGAAACACTGTAGACTACATTTTAACAGATTAACTATATTTTACATTTCTGGAAGACAATGCAATGCTAGGGTGGTTGCAAGGGAAGTTGCTATGCAGTTTCCAAGCTGTTCTAAATATCATTTAGTGCATTTCTAAGTGGTTGCTTGGGTGTTATGGATGGTTTTTTAGTCAAAAGTCAAGTCAAAATAGCACACTCTATGATACCCTAACTATGATAGTTTACCCAACATCAATGTAAATGTAAAATGTACCTATTATTATTATTGTTGTTTTGCTTGTTGACTATACAAACAGCTGAGAAAGAGAAAACTTGTGTAACAGTATATTGGATCCAGGCAGCTCTAGATGAATGAGAAATTATAATTGTGATGATCGCTTCGTAATTAGCAACATATTAGATAACATAGATTAAACTAGATTTAATGTAGATCACACAAACATGGTATGAATTTCTTCCAGTCCTTTCTCTACTGAAAGTCAATGCCCACATCATCACAAAGACCCCATTATGAAACTTTGTGCACTTCATCCTCTTTCACAAATAACTTTGTTCAAGAAACTTGCTTCTCTGATTAGTGTGACCTATTTGCGCCAGCTAAATACATTCAATTGGTCTTCCCTTGTAAATCACTGACCCGAGAAAGACGTCCCTGTGTTCGGTCTTTTGTCAAAGCCATTTCCTTAAGCTAAATGGTTCTGGTCCTCCTATAAGCTCCTCCGAGCTCCTGAGACTCCAAACTCACAGTCGACTGCTCCTAAATTTCATTACAGGTCTGGCCGAAAATCCCCTGGCAGGAAAAAAAAGGAAAGCTAAAATTTGCATGTGTTATCTTGAAGGAGAGGTTCACCGGATTGGCAGGGTCCCCTTTGTCAATTCTTTAAAAAAGTAGGACTTGCAACAACCCTAGTAGTGAAAAATGGGCAGTATGACCAAGAAACGATTATGAAAAGTGTTTCAGACCATCTATAAAGTTCAAAAGAGACTATTTCTTATTTGCTGGGAAATGGCTATAGCCTGTCAGAATGGTAGTAGAATCACTCTCCATGATGAATGAAACATCCAAGGAGCTCTAGGGAACAACAGAAAGAATCCAAAAGAAGGTAAAAAAAAAAAAAAAAAAACAGGTGTTCATATTTCACATAGGACAAGATAAAAGCACATTTTAGGTTACAGACTGAAAGAAGAGATTGCTTAAATTGTACCTTGTCATTATGAGGTCCACAATCTTCCCAAAGTGTGCATCAAACTTGTGGCATTCTGCTGTAAGAGGTTAAGCACTTTTATGCTTTCCATGGGAGACTTGACCAAATACTGTCTGTAGATAGCCAATAATACTGAAATTTTTTGTTCATTTTCATAAAGGCTACTTAACGAACTATAACATTTTCACAACCTCGAAGATAAAAGTTAAAAATTAAAAAAATGAAATTAGAAAATCTCAGCCATGTGGAACTCAGCCTGGTTTCCAAGGAAACGTTCGAAAAGATTTCCATAGAGATTAGATCCTTTGATATTCCAAAGAGAAGAAGGATGGGAGAGAGGGAACCATCTGAAAACACACAGATCTGATGAGAAAATCCATCATTAGAGAGTTTTTTTTTTTTTTTTTTTTTTTTTTTATCTAAGAGCGAAAGACAAGGAATCCCAATCAGTGCATATCATTACCGGATGAACCCAGACTTCAACATGGGCTACTTAAACTCACAATAGCCTACTTAGTTAATGTGAAAGCCCTGCAATTAACCCCAGCAATTAACTTTCTTTTAACCATAGATGAAAGACAACTACCTCAAAGTTGCTTTGGTTTGGATCTAAAACTAGTTTTGTTATTTTTCACGCAATAAAAAGGTCAGATTTTGAGTAAAGGAAGGCTAGGCATGAAAGATCATGGTGACCTTACCGAGACAAAACAAAGTTGAGAATCTTAGATTCAACTCACACAAACAAAAATGTTTTTTTTTTTTTTGGATATACAAGAAACAACTAGTATGAGGCTTTGAAGTAAAATACATCAAAGACATTATTAAATAAAGAAAAAGAAAAAAGGTGACATAGTTGAGGAAGTTAATCAGCATGTCTGGAAAATGCCTTTGTTGAAAATAAATAAATATCTATCTATTCATCCTATTCATCCTTTAAAGGGGACTGACTGTTGCAGTGCCTAAATAATGATTTGTTTACTACCTGAAACCCTTATGGTTCCTCTCCTCATTATCTGTAAGGCAAGAAACAAACTAATGTTATTATCAGTAACATTTTTGAAAGAAATCTCTTAGTTCTGAATCAAAATTATTACTACACCAAATATTTTGGCGTTCAAGATTTTTGTAATGACTCTTTTGCTAACGAATTCTGAATCAAAATTATTACTACACCTGTGATGCAAAGCTGAATTTTCAGCATTATTATGCCAGTCTTCAGTGTCACATGATTCTTCAGAAATCATTTTAAATATGCTGATTTTGTTGATAAAATGCAACAAATAAAAAATCAGACTTGTTAATATTAGTACTACTTTGGATGGTGGTTGGGAACACCGGGAGAATCCCCAAAATCCTCTCAGCTCTTCCAAATGGATGTACAGGAATCCAGTCACTGCTCTAGAGGTGTGATTGATCCAGCTGAGATTTGGCTAAAGGGAACCAGAGGGGGAAAGTACAAAAACGATAAACACAGACTATAGGACAAGCCGAGAACTGCTAGTTCATTTTCACCTCTTGGGTCAGAGTTCTGTTTCATTTACACCTCGATGACCACACACACAATCCCACCTACACACACTCCTTCAGCCACAGCTTGACCACCTTTAGCACGGCGCCTTGACACATATCGGCCAGCTCGCTTCATCTTTTCTCACCTCACACACACAGATACCCAACAACACACTCGTCTAGCATTAAATAATTAATCTAATCAAAAGCTTTGACTCTCTCTATGGTTTGTTCCATATCAGAATCTACTTTCCCAGTCACTCCAGATGTTACAAGCACAAATCCTCTTTAATTTAGGGTTGATCATGTGTCTTGTAAAAGCTGATGGAAGATTACTACTCTTATGCCTTGAGTTGCTTTTGTCCTGAATTATAACACTTCATTCAGCTTGACTGTCACACACACACACACACACACATCCCTTGAGGGAAGCGGGACAGAAAATCAGCCCCCAGCCTTGAGTATAGAAAGATTATTATAATTAATAATCAAATAATAATCAATTTCCAGCACCACAAACCATGCAACCCCCCCACCCACTTCCTGTACCAATTTCAGTTTCATCTTATCTTTAATTCTCAGCCACTTTCGCACACAGAGGGCTGATCAATCATATTCAAATGTGACATTTACCTCTTGCAAATGTTCCTGGACTCCCCCAGGCTCTGGGACAAAAGTCATGTTTGAACTGCTGGAACGGAACAGGCTGGGCAGAGGGACGTCCCTCTTGTGGCTTGACCAGACATCCGCCGCTCACCAATGTCTCATATCGCACAGTCCCGGCGGGCATGTGCGAGAAGACCACACACACACACACACACACACACACACACACAACACACAACACACAAACATGCACCGCATCTCTCTTTCAAACTGTGCCAGGAACACTTTTAGATAAGCTATCTCAACTTTTCCTAGTTTTTTAATTACATTTGACATATGTGAATGTCACAGATTTGGAAAGAACTTCAAAGATGCTTCCACTTCAGAGTATATTATCAAAATGTCAACATATTATATATGCAAAACATGTAGATAATAAATTATTATTTATAATTATTATAATAATTGCTAATAATTATTTAGTACATTTATATTTTATTACTTTATTACAATTATCAGAGTTATAATTATTTTATTCAGGCAAGGATGCATTGAATGGATCAATAGTGACAGTTAAGACATTTGTTACAAAAGATTTCTGAGTGATTATTATTGAGTGCCATGGTACAACCACACTACTTTTCTGGGTGTGAAGTCCACCTGCATGATTTAAATATTCAATGCTCTGGAGTAATGAGTGTTAATGATTCAGCAAGGAATATAAGGTGACAGAGGAAAACAAACTAATGAATATTTCATGACATGGGGGGAACAGCTGAGCCACGGGTGGCAACAGCTGGAAAAAAGAATAGAAAGCAAACAAACGATTCAAAGCACAAATTAGGAATTAGTGTCACCGTCTGCACCTGGAAGCAAAATATAAAAATACACTACTCTCATAACGTGTGTGTGTTTGTGTGTGCTACGTCTTCTCAGCCACATCAGACAGTCTAGTCATAGGTCACAAACAGCTTTGGCTTGTGGTCAGGAAGGCCATATGGTTGAGTGGGCAGTAGGTCGTCTAGAGAGGGAAACACACAAATACTGGCAGTGTTAAAGGCCAGCAATGTCAATACACACAGAACACATACACACCTACTATCCAGTCAACCTTTCAGGTTTCCATGTATCCGTCTGTGCCCTTTACCAGCAATGATCTTGGCTAAAGCCTGCAGGGTGCCCAAAAATGTCCTCAAGTCCAACAGATGTGCAGCAGTCTCTGCGGATGCTGAGGGCACCTCTAACAATCATGTGAACAGCTTTCTGAACAATGCAACTCAACAGACACTATTCATTCAGAATAAATAGGAATATTGTATGAAATTCTGATGAACTACTTATCAATCATAAAGTCCTTCTGTAAATAAATATTAGTATGATGATAAATTAAGTAAATAAGATGTCCGTAACACAAGACTTAAAAAAAAAAAAATAATATATATATATATATATATTATATATATATATATACACACACACACACACTGTTATATATATATATATACACACACACACACACTGTTTATTTCACTTAACAGTTACGAGGTGCTACATACATGTACTGTAGCATGAGCAACTGTTTTTTTTTAATTAGATTGTATAATTTCAAGATTTAAAGCAAAAACAGAATGGTCTGACTTTAGATTTGTGGAATTATATTACACAAGACACCTGCACAAAACAAAAACAGCAAAAGGACTGAATGAACATGCACATGTATTCCCTGACAGCAGGTGGCACTTATGGAACAGCAGCCATATGGAGTTTCCTTAAAGGGGTCCTATTATGCTTTTTCACTTTTTGAATTTTAGTCAGTCTGTAGTGTGTATGTTTGGGCATAAAAAGGATCTACAAAGTTACAAATCTCAAAGTCCACTCCAAAGGGAGATATTTCATTTAAAAAAAAAAATCCCTTTTCAAGAACTACAACGAACAGCTCGTTTGGACTACAGTGTTGTTTTCCAGGTTTTGTGATGTCACAAAGCGTCCCATTAGAATGTCATCAAAATAATTCCCGCCTACGGAAATTTGAATGGTTGGGGGGTAAGGAGGGAAGAGGTCATGGTTAGAACGCTTGGATGAGTGCATCAGACAAGACGATGACGATGAAGAAGTGCTGCTGTTGCGTCAAGTTTTCGTAATGTCGAAGAAACGCTGTTTTTTTCATCCCTGTGCCTTTTGAATTTCCTTGCAGCAGATGTTTTCTTCCTTGCTGGGCAATTAAATGCAGTTATTGCACATGCACCTGAATAATAATTGTGTATGTAAACATGTACTACAGATATGAAAACGTTTTTATAAATTGCTTACAGTACAATACTGGTCGATGATGTAATCTGCAGACTATGGTATAAATAAAATTCAACTGTATTAACAGTTTTCACTGCAATTCATGTTATAATGTTAGAATTAAAGAACAATAAACATAATACATAATTACCATTGAACTTATCTGTAAATAGTAAATGCAGTTATTTTTAAGCGGTTATTGACATCGTACCTAAAACATGATACAGCCAAAAAAAACAAATAATGTTACCACTCTAATATGTCTTGCAATATCCGTGCATGCAAAGGTTAAGCGCGATCCTCTTGCTCAATATTCTCAGGGTTTGAATCCGGCTCAAACTGATATAGCAATATTGACGCCATCCATAACTAAACCAGAGCAGCCGCGACTTGCTGCTTTGGCAAGGGGCGGGGCAGTATTGAAACACCATCTAAGCTGTTCACCAATCAAAAATCACATCACATTTTATTTTTCAGAAGGCAGGCCTTCATCAAACCCGGAACTAATCAAGCCATTTGTGCCAGGCTGGTATTGTAATAATGTAAATTATGTGAAAAATAATGCGTTGCAATGAGAACCAAGCATGAGAGCATGTTCTAGTGCATGTTCTAGTACACCCCCAAAACAAAATCAAGACATTGTAAAAGAGCATAATAGGGCCCCTTTAATATGCATTATATGAAGGTAACAAAAAGTCATCGAAAAAATTTCTGAAGACGGTCAATTCCTCTCAGAGATACATTAATATAAACCCCCACATATTTGTCTTCCTATATTTCGAGCACCGTATGAACAGTGAGCTTGAGCTATCTGGTACAGTGTTTTCTCCTCTTTACGACTTCATAAAAATTCTGGTTCCAATGTATAGCCGGTTGACCAGTGCATCTCTAAAACCCGAAACTTTCCCACACTGCTGATTTAAAACAAGCAGAGGCGGTTCTTCAAGCCCTTGCATGCCACCTGAACCCACCATTCTTGTTTTTGGGTTGGTGCGTAGACCCTCTCTTCTTCTGCTTTTCTTCAGTTTTTATATATATATTTATATAAAAAAAATTCAAAAATGTTAATTTGAAGTCATCGCCCAAGAATTTCCAAGTAAAAGAGCTTCAAAGCCTTTCCATTATTGATTGACTGGTTAATGGTTTTTTTAGGCCCGTACAATTAACTTACAGATTATGGCAATTTTAATATAGTAGTAGTCTTAAATTTCGATTAAGTACAATGGCTTTAAGGCTTTGAATTATGCTGCTGACCAACTGTGTTCAGGTTTATTATTAGAAACACATTAAGTGCATATCCTTCAATAAGATGGTCAAACGACACTTAAAGGGGTAATTCACCCCTGACAAAATGGGCTTTTAATAAAACTTGGCTATCTATACAGTAGAAAGTCTAAATCTTTTTGAAATCGGTGCTACATGACTAGGGGTGCAGGTTACATGGAGAAAGAGTACACATTGTTAATTTACATAAAATGCAAGTGGCACAACAATACAAAGCTGGTTGAAAATCAACAAAGTCACCCTTTAATGGTTCTCTTTTTTTGCTCTGAAGCATTATAAACCAAGTCTGCAAAAAAAACAAACAAAAAAAAAAACATTTATTTCACTTATTAAGGGAGAAATTTAGAGAGGCAAGACAAGTAGCTTGTGGTAAAATTCATCATGCCTTCTGCTATATGACACCCTTTCACCTGAAATACCAAACAGCTAATTAAGAAACCAGGCAACTGAGACTGTGACAACACACAACATGACACCCGGTTGTCGATTCTATTTAAACTAGATGCCAATAAAATACCCTGAATGGGAATTTGATCTTAATTAAACTTTTCCTTGTAGATGTTCACATTTTTCTGCATCTTTGTGTGGATTGAGTAGAGGCTCCCCAAAATATGCTGCATTTCTGCTGCAGCGTGACAACATGAGATAAATCAAACATGGAGCTTTTTCATGAGCAAACAGCAGGAAGGTTTGGTTCATGTTGTCATCCTTCTCCAATAATCTTTAGAGGGAGCTTTTGAGCTAAAATGTCACTGTGGCATTTGGAAGAGCATTTCTCCTGGTCCAAGAAGTTCATGGGCACTTTGATTGCTTGATTGTGGGATTTCAGCTTAATGCTGTGGGTTAAAGAGAGGAGATAGAAAAAGACCAAGAGAGGCGGACACAGCTTTAAGACATCAAAATTCTGATCAGAGCAAATGTATTTGACATTCCAAGTGCTGATGTATTGACTGTCAAGATACTGCAATACATATTCCAAATGACAAGGCAGACAGTTGCCCACACGATCAAGAATTTTGAGTAGTTTGAGGTCTGAGTTCATGACAACCTACCAATCAAGCAGAAAATTGCAAACAACATTATATGCAAGACCATGTGTATTGTGGTTTTCAATTTAGTCTTTTTTCCATAGTTGTCTTTAATTATAGCATTTTGATTTGATTTTCAAAACATTGCAAAATTTAATTCTGTCATCATACTTACTCACCTCACATATTTAAAAAGACACGTACACATTAGCAAACTTTAAAAAAAAAGAGTACAGAAAAATATTCTTTAAAAGAATAAGGTGCAAACTGAATTTAATGTTTTCAGATGCTTAACTGCGTGTTAATTGCAATTAAATGGAAATGTATAATAGTTTAAATTTATATTAAATGCAGTTAGCTTAACTTCAGAGTGATTTCTGACCCACTTAAGTAAGGCTTGAGGAACCTTTACATGTGACCCTGGACCACGAAAACTAGTCTTAAGTGTCAATTTTTTGAAATTGAGATTTATACATCATCTGAAAGCTGAATGAATAAACTTTCCATTGATGTGTGGTTTGTTAGGATAGGACAATATTTGGCTGAGATGCAGCTATTTGAAAATCTGGAATCTGAGGGTGCAAAAAAAATCTAAATACGGAGAAAATCACCTTTGAATTTGTCCAAATGAAGTCCTTAGCAATGCATATTACTAAATCAAAAATTATGTTTTGATATATTTACGGTAGGAAATTTACAAAATATTTTCATGGAACATAATCTTTACTTAATGTCCTAATAATTTTTGGCATAAAAGAAAAATATAATTTTGACCAATACAATGTATTTTTAGCTATTGCTACAAATATACCCCAGCGACTTAAGACTGGTTTTGTTGCCCAGGGTCACATATGTTATTTCATAATTACTAATATTGACTTTGAAATATGGTTAAAGCATAAAGCATACTGACAAGAATGTATAATTAACTAAAATGACTTTAATGTCATTTCTATTAAAAATTTTGATTTTTATTTAAATTCTTGACATTGTTGGAATAGAATCATGAACGTGGCCTTTTATTTCATTTCATTAGTATCATATAATCTACAAGGACTTTTTTACATATATATTTTTAAGATTTGAATTACACAAGTGCAAATACAAAACAATTAAGAGCACTTATTTTTAACAAGGGCACCCACATGCTGTTCTAAACCTGTATGAGTATCTTTTCTTCTCCTGAAGACAAAAGAAAATATTTTGAAGAATGTGGGTATCCAAAAAGTCTCTGGTTTCCATTGACTTCAACAGTATGCAAAAAATACTATGAACTCAGTGGTGACCAGAAACTGGTAGGTTCCCCACATTCTTTTGTGTTCAACAGAACAAATTCATATAGATTTGGAACAACCTGAGGGTGAGTAAATGATGACAGAATTTTCATTTTGGGGTAAACTATTCCTTTACATCATTTGAGGCAAGTATGTAACGACTTAACACAGTTCAGGTATAATTTTGGCTCATGTTGCAACAGTTGTTCTAGTTAGTCGAATGTCACCTGTGCACTAGATTTCTCAAATAGTGCCACCAATTTTGAAACTGGATTGGGAACATGGCTCTGACTTAGAGTCGCCATTCATTCATTGTAAATAATGAACTTTTCCGCCAAGTGTCAGTTTTTTCTAGGTTCTCTTGCAAATTTTTCCTGGATATTTCACCATTTGTTTTTCCTTCCGTTTTAACAAGATACCCAGTCCCGGATAATGACCCCCCCACCTCTGCCATATTTGACAGTAAGTAGAGTGTTTTCTGAAGTGTTAGATTTGCACCACACACATTTTTTTTGGGCTAAAGGATTCTAGCTGATCCGGCAACAAAATATTTCCCACATTGCAACTGAGTCACTATTATACCATTTGGCATTTCTTGATCATTTAAAACACAACATCATTTATGCATTTATTTTCTTTTATTTTTTAGTCTTTTCAAAGTTTGCCACTTGAATATTGATATCTTAATTGGTAGAGTTAAATCTAGAATATGTTGTGTTACTTTAAAACATTCCCATTATAGAAGGGACTGGAACGAGCCAATTTAATGGCAACTGTGTCCTCATTACGGCTTCTGCAGCACGAGGACTAAACAAAACAAAATAGTTCATAATTTTAAAGGAACATTTTGAACATAATGTCTTATAATTAATTATGTATTTTAGTTTTTAAGGATAAAATTATCCCAGAAAACAAAACATCAACATAGAATTTTAAATGAAGCATAATTAGTGAATTATACCAAACTTTTTGGAAGCACTGCAGTCTAGAGATAATTTTGACAAAAGTACAAAACATCGTTAAAACTGGCCTTAATACCGAATATTTTAGATTTGATCTTGGTCGATGAACTACTGTTGTGTTTCAAGAAGAAATCAATTGCAGGACTGAGGATAGGAAAGACCAAGACGTAATGAGCATGTATTGTTATCTAAGCACAGATAACCTGAACCTGCTGGATCAATACAGACCAACAGGAGAACAGGGAAGCACGCGGGGGTCTAAAAAGGATGCTGCTTCACCTGTGTACTCACGTAAGAGAAAATGGAGGGCTAAGACGGACCAAATGTTGATGCCATTCATTCAATCATGATCTCCAGACACTTTCTGCTGTCTCTGGCCCTTCCTGTCTTTGATGTGGACCGTTGAGGTTCTGCGTGACATTTGTGAGGTATATGGGGCCATCGTTGATGTGAAAGCTTGTTCCCTGTGCTGTCAGGATGTCTGATGGGTGTGATGATTCTCAGAAGTGATAAACTCAGGTCAGCATATCAGAAACAATTGGTAATGGCTTGTCTGAGAACAAATGACAATATGTGCTTGGACTGAAATGGAACAAGTCATGCAGTCTTTATAAAAGAAAATATAAAATACTTTAGGTGCTTGGATACTTCCATCTAAGCAATTGTACTGTTTAAAGGAATAGTTCACCTAAAAACTACATTTTGCTGAAAATCTACTCACCCTCAAGCCATCAGAGATGCAGATATTTTCATGGCAGCAGATTTGGAGGAATGTAGCATTACATCACTTGCTCACCAATGGATCCTCTGCAGTGAATGGGTGCCGTCAGAATGAGAGTCCAAACAGCTAATAAAAATATCACAATAATCTACACAACACCAGTCCATGAATTAACATCCTGTGAAGTGAAAAGCTATGCATTTGTAATAAACTTAATCATTTCAAATCACTTAAAATGAATCATTAAGTCATTTTTAACTTCAAAACATTGTTTTAGATAAAAGTCCTCTATCAATAATAGTGCTTTCTCCAGTTGTTTAAATCAGAAAAGAAATAAACAAATATGTAGGTAGATTATGATGTGAGATGACCCCCCCCCCCCACAGGGAAACTTGTGGATTATTGTCATGTTTTTTCAGCTGTTTTGTACTCTCATTCTGACGGCACTCATTCACTGCAGAGGATCCATTGGTGAGCAAGTGATGTAATGCTACATTCCTCCAAATCTGTTCTGATTATAAACATCTACATCTTAGATGGCCTGAGGGAGTATATTTTCTTGTCTATAGCCATTTATGTTGGAACTAAATTAAAAAATTAACTAAATTAAAATATGGTTATATTTAATTCTTGCTATATGCCGGAAAAAAATATCCATAGTCAGTGAAAAATTTAGCAGCAATAGTGATAACTGTGACAAAAAAGCATGCCCAATTCTGTTAAATCTAGGTAGCGGTATTATATTTTGTGGTCACGCATGCATGGGTAAGCAATACTGTAAAGTCACTTTAATGCAAATTATGAACACAAAGAAAGCAGAACTAGGTTTCCACTTGAACGACCTCCTCCAGGAATGGGTCTGGTTGCCATAGGGATTCCCTTCTACTGTCCTAGTCAGAATTTGAAGCGTCTCCGTGCAATCTGCCCACAAACAAGAGAGGACCAACCTTCCGTCTCACATCACAAGCTGCCTACAAACTACTCATTCTCACTACGCATAGTTCAATCATCTGCAGCCCACACAAGCTACGGACAGACGGCCTTTGCCATGGATTATTCATGACGAGAAATATTTGCCTTTTGTTTGTGATGTACAAAGAGAGGGCTGTTTAAAATGGAAATTAGCTTCTAAAAGATATATTTAAGAGTGACTTTGAAAACGCTGCCTGTGAAACATCGAGAGAGCAGAACGAATGTAGGTGCTAGAAAAAATGCTCTGTTTGGCAGGCTCCTAGGTGTAGAGTGGGGCGGGTATCTGCAGGTCTCTCGTGAGGCGATGCATATACAATGTGTTGAAAGACTGTAGGAATTGTGTTATGTAATGTAAACAAAGCCAGGTTGGATCTGAATCTCAGGTTTGATGTGAAAGGGTTGTGGCTGAGATGTTTGATGTGATCAAAAAGAAAGTTTTTTTTTTTTATATATAGTTGCTGTAGCTGTTCAAACACAACTGAACATGCCACATGGTAGCATAACAAATAGAAGACTTTCAAAGAGAAACAAACCATGCAACTACCAGCTTTTGTGCATTAGTGTGATCGACTAGTTTATCTAAACTTTTTAGAATTTTTTTTTTTTACACTTTTTTTTACACTTTCTAGCTGATAGAGTGCTTTAGATATGGACTTTATACAAAGTAGACGTGATTTATTGTTCGTTATAAAATGAACCTAGTTTGCACGGCCATCTTCCCAGACTAAGGTCTATCGTGTTGAGTTTTAAAACCATTTTGAGCATCACGAGAATGTCATGAGCATTGCTTTTTAAGTAACCATCTGAAAACAATACAACTTTTAAAAATGTGTCTTGAGATTTACTTATAGTCTGCTTCAACTAGCCATTTTAGCGCATAAGGACGTCTTATGGAAAAGTTTTGGATCAGTTTTTTTAAAGCACATTAATTTGTGCTACAAACAATTTCTATTACAAATAAATGCTGTTGTTTGAACTTTCTAATAGTTCAAAGAATCCTGAAAATAAATAAAAATGGTTTCCACAAAAATATTAAGCATCTCAACTGTATTAACATCAGTATTAAGAAGACATTTTTTTCAATAATAATAAGAAATTTTTTTCTTTCTGGAGCATCAAATAAGCATATTAGAATGATTATTGAAGGATCATGTGACTGGAGTAATGATGCTCAAAAGTCGCTTTGCAATCACAGGGATCAATTACTTTTTAAAATATATATATAAAAAAAAAAAAACATAAGAGTCATTTTTAAACTGTAAAACTATTTCACAATATTATTGTTTATTAGGGATGCACCGAAATTAAAATTCTTGGCCGAATTTTTTGTTGGTTACATTTTGTTCCTTTTAAAACTTGTTAAAATGGATTTCTTCAAATTTGTATCGAAAAAAGTATTGTTTAGGAGCCAGTATCTAAGTCAAGGTATCGGTATTGAATTTTTTTTGAACAATACCCAGCCCTATTAAACAGTAGTGTAATCTTTTGTACATCCCTTAAAATATAATAGAAAATAGAAAATAGAAACCTGTAGGCCACCTTTCTGGATGACTTCTATCTCACATTCTCAATTCTGAGACATCACACACTGGCCAAATTCTCCATAATTCCACAGCTAACTTCTAGCTGCACTCAGTCAAGACCAAACAACTAATAATTGATAACAGAGTATTCAGACGTGTAATACAATCTCAAACAATTTGCTATAAGTGAATTTTTTCTTGAAAGTCTATTACATTACATTCACTCAAGGTAGAAACACAAAACACATTAAAGACCATAGACATCTACTAAAATTTTGGGAAAGAGAATTTAAATAATCTGAAGCAGTGTTTTTACTGAAACACTGGCATAACTGTCCAAAACAGATTATTAAACAGTATAATGATCCCTAGTGTTTTAAATAATAGATGTCAACATTTAACAACAATTGGTCTACACCAGACTTTCTTAAGCCTAGAACTGCAAGTTGATGATATCAAGATTTCTATAAGGGTCAGAAAGTAAACATGCATGAAAAGGGAAAGGACTCAAACAGGAGGCGATAAGTTATCTACCAGCTGAGCAGACAGATCTTGAGGCTGGAGGAGGCAGGAGGCTGAGCCTGTTGGCTGCGTTCACACTGACGCTGCATCAGGGCAGATGGCGGGGAGAGTTGAGGGGGGCTCACACTCACACACACACACACATACACACACAAAAATGATGCCAAAAATATATAGAGAAACTTTGATGGCCATCAAAAAGGCTACCAAAATCACTTCAAAAAATATAAATATTTACTTATTTTTGGACTACTGGTCACGGTATGTTAAAACGTACAGCATAGTGAGCACAAATTGCAAGAACAAAATCAAAGAACGAATTATGTGATGTCATTTCAAACATGAGAGCATTTTTAATACAGTAAATCTGCTTGCTTTAAAGAAATCTATAGTATAAAGCGCTATATAAATAAATGTGAGGTGACTTGATTGCACATCAGAATTGCAGAGCTTATGCAAACATATACACATCGTTATGATCATATGCTTTCTTAACTGCTGTTTTTTCTCACCACTGTCATTTTTGTGTGTTTATTCTGTTATTGAAAGGAAAGTGTATAGCACTGTAGACAGCATCAGGATGTTCACTAATATATATACTACTGCAAAGTTAATTAAACTTAATTTTACCTCTAAGCAAAGAATGAAAATTAACTTTGCTGTTTATATATTGGGGCTGTAAGCCACAGCTTCAAAATCTTTTGAAGGTGCATCTTTACTGCTTCCCTTTCACGCCGAATCTCTGCACTTTCTTCTACTTACCTCTTCCCAATTTGCAATCCTGCAAATCTCATTTGTTGCTTTCTTTTCCCTCATCCCCAGCTTTTATTCTCTCTCTTTGTCCTTAATTGCTATGATTAAGACTACTGCTTAATAATTACTGTCTGCATCCCTCCAATAGAAGCCAAAAACACTGACAGACTAGCCATTTGTTCCCTCACAACCTTTATGCATCAGTACACCAATCATGTCGAAGGAAACACAAGCACAGAATCAATCACACTATGGAGACGACTTGAATTAAAGACACCTGCACCAACATGGCCTTCAAGTTGAAAAGCTAGAGAACAGACATTTGATAAATGTTGAAGGTGATGATGTTACCTTGATGTAGCAGTTCAGCTGTGGATAGACCCTCTGCACCCCCAGGAAAATAGAGAGAGGGGTTCGGTGAGGGAAGGATGCTGTGACAACATGTGTGACCTCTGGGAAAGAAAAAACCCAGAAGCCGTTCTTCACATACAGCTGCTGCTGTTTCTCATTGGGTCTGTCCTCGCCTTCACTCAAAATACTACCCACTGCATAGCGACACTTCTGTGCTGGAACCTACAACACACATAAACATTTTGTAATGAAGAACCAATGTAAATATTGAAATTACTGTCAAAAATTATTGCTGACAATGGTTTTCATCACTTAAGACAACCATAAAAAAAAGATTATGACAATAATTTAATAATTTAAACTAAAATACTGCTGAAGAAAATGTACAAAAAAATTCAATCCAATCAGTTAATCTGTCCACTTAAACATATTCTCTATATCAAGTTTTTTTTTAATGAATACTTTTATTATGCAAGGATGCATGAAAACTGATCAAAATATACATTTTTAATGTTATACTTATTAGAAATATTTGTATTTCTAATAAGTGAAAATGAAAGAATGAAAAAAAAAAAAGTTTAATGATTTCTTAAAAAATATGAGGCACCAAAAATGTTTTTAACACTGATAATAAGAAATAATAAGACCAGCAAACACTGATCTTCCCAAACTGATCCCCAAACAACATATCCACTCTATAAAAACTTTCCCAACCCTATTAAAGCCCATCAGCTGCCTACAGTAATAACCAAAAGGAGCCTTACACATCTCACAATGCTTATCTTATGCAACAAATAAGCAGAAAGTCCCTCACTCTTGCTAGCGCAGTTGTGTTCAAAGACAACGGGGAGCATCTACGATTCAGTGAGTCACAGAGGAAAAGCTACAGTAGCTTAATGAGAATAAACAAAGCCACGGCTGAAAAAAGCATATACATACAATATTAGAAGGAGTTGCATGAGCAGGTGGCATTATGTGGTGAAAAAAAAAACAACAACAATGAAGCTGTAGTTTTGATAAGACTGTGCCTAGTTGCCACATGTCGTCTGGCAGCTTTGAGACCAGTGTGGACGGTTGCCCAACTGTCACTTTTCATGCACGCCTCTAGCTTTTACCAACCAAAGAAATATATGCTTGCAAATGAGGGCACCGGGGAAGTTTGAGATGGATTGTATGACCCAGTCTCGGCATGGGGTTCAGGTCTCTCGAGTATTTGGAGGGAAAAGGGGTAGGTTGCTGAAGCTAGACTGTGACAGATGAAGGTCTGTTTAGAAAAAAGGCTGCAACAGTTCCCAGAACATCCATCCTTTAAATTGGAGGAAAGTGTTCATTCATCTCATAGTCTTCTGGGTCACTTTCGGCCTCCTGCTGCTGGGGTCACTCCAGGAATAGATTCCACCGCCAGTCAGGAAAAATGTCAATCAGAAAAGCAGATAAACCGACAAGTTAAACTGACTGGTTTTAGTTTTCTTTCTAGACCATTTGGTGTTTATATTATAACTATACAGTCCTAATCAATTCTGATCCTTAAACAGCATCACATAATTCTTCAAGTAGTCTACTCACATCTTGATCATTCTGAGGCCCTGGTCTGTGGGAGGTCTGGTTTTTTCCCAGTGCGCTTCCAGCAGGTGTTGTTCACAAGAAGTGTGTTTTTAACAGACTGGCCTGTCACTAAGGCTGCATTTACACTTGGCATTAACATGCGATCACCGTGATCTGATCAAGCAGATCGGATCATCAGTCAATCAGAACACGGCGCATTTAAACTTGGCAACATCAACTGTCTTTTCTATCTGGATAACCGATCGGATCTGTCTTTTCCGCGCAATATTTTAAATAAGTCTACAGAGAATGACCCGGGTGCAAAGTTAACCTGACGTGATGGATTTTTTTTTTGAAAAGCATTTTCAGTCACGGGTCACAGGTCATACAAATCAAAGATAAGTGTAGGAGTCTCACTAGACTCCTCACAGGTGTTCTCCATCTTTTTTTCTGACAGTTCGCGCATGATGTCGAACTGCGAATGCATAGTTATTAATCTTACTCAATTTTACAATTACAGAAATGGCTTATTTATTTGACGTATTATTTTAGATGAAAAATTGAACAAACTTAAAAGTATATCAATTTGTAACAAAGCAAAGAATTTTTTTTTTCAATCATGAAATTTTAATACATATGGAACCTGAGCTCCTAATACAACATCATATAATAAGAATACTATTATTAGTTATTCTGTAAATAAGATCATAAATGTTTATTAAGGATATAAATATAATACAACAACAACACCAAAAAAGTCCTTGGCCAATTAATACATAACAATAATCAGGTAGGTTGACTAAATATAGACCCAAAAATTTAACTCCAATCACCAAACCAATTTAGATTAAAAACACATATTTTACATTCCAATGATTGCCGATGGCCCTACATAGTTTTTTGCTGAGTATCCTGTTTTGCTCTAAAAAAACATTTCAGAAGTGTAATAGACTACCACTGCCATTTCACATTGACTTTTAGCATCTGTTTAAAGACAAAATGTGATGGTTTATGGAGTCAAACCAGCAACCTTATGAATTTCGCCTTTCACTGAGCCTTAACCACTACATAACACCACGCCGTACAATAAACAACCAATCAAAATACCAGCAAGTCATACCACAATAATCATATCCTTCTGCTGACAACTGGAAAAGCTCATACAGACTCTGAAAATTGGGTCTAAAGGAGTTGCAATATGTGTACAGGAAGCAGGGTTAACTTTGAGGTGGCATGTTTAGTCACGACTGAGGTAAACGTCTGAAAAGAGAAGCTTGTAGACATTGAAATATGGCGAGAAAAGATAATTCAAGACACTGAAATGACAGAAGTACTGATGAGCATATGTAACTGTCAGCGTAGTGGTTCTGTTTTACATTTGTCATTTTACTTGTCAAGTAGCAGTCAAATCCATTTCAGGCAAATTTGCGAAATGTCACTGAGGTTACGGAGTTGCAGCAGTCCTCTGGGAAATCGACTCCAAAAAAACCTTGGAAGGCAGACTCATTTATTCATCACTTCAGACGCGCTTTAAAAAGCTCTTGCATCTTCCCTCCCCCCCTCGCTGTCACTGCCGCTATCCGCATCTTCACAGTGGACTGCCTTTTCATGTTCCTGCCATCCTCAGACAGCCAGGACACTGCGAAAATACTAATGAGTTTTTTTGATGCCGTGAGCCAGTTGGAATTCTGTTCCAAGACATTTGTTAACAACAGGATGCTTAAGTTTCTTCCTGAAAATGGCAGTTTGTTGATATTATCTTTTCTGTCACCTAGTCAGGGTTGATGGGTCATGAAGATGATCAGATTAAGCTATCAAGCTCATCAAATCATTCTCAGTTCAGAGAGAACACTCAATTAATGCCGGTTTGAGTTGAGTTGAAGCCCCTTGTTTTTCTAACATCTTCTGCATATTTGAACCCCTTTCCAGCAGTGACTGTATGATTATGAGGATTCATCTTTTCAGACTGAGGACAACTGAGGGACCCATACACAACTATTACAAAAGGTGAAAAACATTCACTGATGCTCCAGAAGGAAAGACAATGCATTAAGAGTGAAGGGGTTGAAAACTTTTGAAACAGGATGAAGAAGTTTTTCTTATTTAATTTAAAGATCATATTTTTAGTATTTAAGTATTTTAAGTATTTAAAAATTAAAGTTATTTAATTTAGTACTTACCAAAAATGACTTTCAATAGTTTTAGTTCACAATAACATCACTGTTTGGAATGACATGAAGTCGAGTACATGATAACAGAATTTTTATTTTCAGACGAATTATACCATTTAAGGTACTAAATTAAAACCTTAAGTGGAAAATCAGGTAAGAAATACCCCCAAAATGTTAAATTTTTGGACATTTTCTCTGACAGTGCAGTATTGGGATATGATGTCTGAAATTACAAACCTTTTTTGTTTCATAGTTAGTACATTTACATCAAAGAACCATGCAATATTACCGCCAAAAAGCATGCAAATACTTCAAAAATCAGAAATACTACCGAAAGTGCAATTCTGCCAACAGTCATCATCACCTATTTCTAATAGCAGCCTTCGCCACAAGTGTCTACTGCGCCTACTTTTTCTTTTCATCTTTTTGACTGACTTGCAAATGGCCAATGTGGAGAACAGAGAAAGAGCAAACCCTAAAACTCTGTTACTTAGGGACTGGAATGCCTTTCATGGTCCTTCACAGAATCCGGCATGTGAAGAAGTCTTCCCCCACTCTTATTATCCATGGCAACCATCTTCAGACCCAAGGGCTTTCGCTTCCACCGCATTGTTTGGCCTGATGAGAAAAAAGTTCCCAAAAGCTTGCGGTCTTGCAGACTACAGTAGCAGTCAGTGAATTAAAAAATAGAGGGACCATGGTGGTCATGCCAATCCTTGTGGTAAAATCCTCCATCCCTGGGGAGTCCATTGTTTTCCAGTCCTGTTACTGCCTCCCTCTACTTTCTATCGGCAGCCTTTGGGAGCTTCTGACCTCCAGGTTTAGCACCCCAGGCTCCTCTCTTAATGAGCTGGGATCATTATGACAATTAGCTGAACTGGATCAGGACTTGGCCATGGTTTGTATGCGTGGAGCTTTGGACAGTTCCTAATTGGGGACTTGGGGAAAGAAAAAACAGTCTGTCATTGACAATGAGCCTTTGAAAGTAAGACCAAGCTGTCAATCAAGAGTCAGACTCCATTCCAGTTGGGCTTTCTGGTGGGAGGTTGAGTACACATTAATGCTATGAAAACCGTTTTGACTGGTCAAGAAGGAGGTGGGCAGGAAGTGTGAGAAATGTGATGATGCAAGTTCTGCATCAAGAAGGTCTTGTGCACAAACAGGAAAACCAAGGGGCTTTCTTTGCCAAAATGAGTCAAGAAGTAATTCCAGCAACACCGTCAGCCTACACAAACTGATTACGAGCATCCTCTCAAACAGGATGGTGGGTTTCTGCTCTTCCTCTGCTGCAGAAATGGTGGTTATTTTTTGATCGCCCCATTAGCTCGTTTTTTTTTTTTTTTTTTTTTTGCCAGATAAATACATACATAAATAAATAAATAAATATAAATACACTCCTAAATGCCAAACAAAACACTGTTAGAACTAAACAACTTGAAAAGTGATTCAACCCAGAGGGCAACTGGAGCCACTAAAGGTCAGATAAACAGTTGCAGAAGTTGTGATATGAGCTAATTTATATTCCATAAAAGTGTAAGGGCAAGCGAAGTGGGTACAGGGCACCAACTCTGATACATTATACCTTTTCTGCTTTCCTTTTTATGACATTCTGAGATCAAGTTCAGCTTAGGCTAGGGTTCACGAAGTAATAACCTTGGTGCCTTTCTCTAAATTCAAACCATACACCCTAGATCGCTTCAGTTGGCTACTTATGCTTCCTCTCATCCACATTCTCTACTATTTGTACTAATTTGAATATGAACTGAATCCAAACAACATCAGAATTTAGCTTCTAGGACTTAAATGTATATAACAATATACATAAAATTATCTGTTTTGACTTGTATATAACATTGAAACACCAGTGGAAATATTTGTATAATTTATGAGCTGATCTTTTCTTGGAACAACAATATGCTTTTCCCAATGCAATTACAAAGAATGTCTAACTTTTAAACTTGAACTAGAACTTTCAAAGATGCATGAACGAATCAATCTTTTGAGTCAGATCTTGGCAGTGAATCAACTGATTCGATTGACAGAACTGATCTGAAAGATTTGTTTACGAGTCAAACTGATCGGCTGTATAACTTAAACTTGGGTCAGTTGATCATAAAACGATTTCTTGTAATATTGCACCGAAAAGAGAGTACATTATTCAAAATATATTTTTATGAATATATTTATACTACATGAAAATAAAAATTTAAAGAAAGCATTTCTTTATGTTCCTTTATTGTTGCCACTTTTTTTTTTCTTTGGTAAGAACAACACTGTTACAGATAAATGTAAATGTAATCAGTCCAAACTGATTTTATAATGTAATGGCCATGAATAATTCTCTGGCTTTAGTAATAATGCATTTACACTGCGAGAGGCATTTTGCAATAAGGAATATAGAAAATGTGTACAGCAGGCAAATTAGAAAATGTAACACCATTTATCATGATTATATGTGATAAAATGAGATTATAAGTGATAAAAGCCACACAATAACAGATAATCTAATTATATCAAAATATCAGAACACACAAACATATTCCACACCTACATGTTTAACTGTATAATCAACATTAGTGCACAAAATGACTATATCAACACCTCCATCTAGTGGTGTATGAGGATCAACAACCCCATACGGTCAACTGCTAATAGAAATAATTCATTTAAATCATCAACACACATTAAAGAATATTAATAAAAAATAACACTGAATAGAACACATATCACCAATACAGACTTAGTGTGCATAACATCTCTAATGAAAAGCCCTTTTGAAAGACCCTACTTGGAGGGAAATATTATGTATTGCACAGCCAAACAAACTAAACTGCAAACTTAAATTAAATGAATACACTAAAGTAATTGAAGCAATTTACTTTCATGAGGGAATTAAAGTTTAATGCATGTGTAATGTGTCTGATGTGCTGGGCGCTGCATACTGAGTATTCAGTAAACAGCACAGGCAACTCTAAAGCCACAGCTTACACTTCACAGCTACTAATATAATTATGTTATTCACATGAGACGTATATATTAGTTTGATATAATGAGAGTGATGATGGCTGGGGGAATTTGAAGTTAAAGTACATTCTAAATAGATGTTTTCTGCAGGTGCTTTTTTATTGTCTGTGCAATATACAGTGCAAATAAAATTATGCCATTAATGAGCAGCATATACAGTATGTGGAATGTCTAATGGAAATGAAGGAAAAAATACAGAACAAATCACATTATGCCTTTCATTTGCAGTATTTTCTTCTAAATGTAAAGTCCCAAGTGGACCATCAGGTAATGAGGGCAGTTTAAGCTCAATATATAGGCTATTGTACTCAATGGAGTTGCATATGCAGAGCATAAAAATGGGCTTTACTTGAAAGGACAGTATTTCTTTAAAAGATAAAATAGTTTGGGGTTATTATGCAATTTGACCCTCAAAGTATTGTGATAGTACTTCTATTATTTGTTACTGCATTTAACATGGATTAAAATGCAAAGAATAATTGTAGTAAAAACAAAATAATAAAAAAAGGTGCTAGACATGGCTGAAGGCTGAATGTGCTAGATAATGTGGGCCACCTTGAATAGAACTGAACTGAACTTTCACTAATTCTACTCACTTTCATTAAAACATACTATTTTATAATGGAAATGTATAATTGACTAGAAAACAGAAATGAGTGTGCAGTCAGAATATTCAAGTCAGATATGGATAAAAAGGACAGAGAGCAGAAAGGAAGGCAAGGCATGAAGTTGAATCTGGACTGAAAAAAGGATGAGAGGAGCAAAATAGATGCACAGTATAAAGCTTTTAAATATGTTCATTCTCATAATTACAGTTCATTTAAAGTTTTTAGAGAAAACAGACAGAGAAAAAGTTTTACATTACATTTTTAAATGTTCTTTTCATTTTTTTAGTTATCCTGTTGAATGTGTTAGTCACATTTTTAATATGTTGACTAATTTTCATCAAACTTCTGTTATATTTCATAATGTTTAAAAAATATATGCATGAATTGAGTGACCTTACAAATTGTATTAACTTAGTACGTCATGGCGGAATATGTTCGATGTTGAATGTTTATTTGATAATGCATGAATAAACATTTTTTTTTTAAATTATGAATAAATAAATGTTTTTATAATTTCTAATTAGGACACCAGATCATTTTTGATAAATCAGAGGTGGCCCACTTTACCTGAAAAGACATTAGTCTGGAGTGCATATTCTTAAAATGTTTATTGGCAAATAGGCTACCTTTCAAATAACATGATGTCATATGAACTCAATTTAAATGAAAATATTAAAGCACCCTAAAGTTAATAAAGGTAATAAAAAATGAAATTACAAGTGGCCCACTTTACCTGAATTCACCCTTCATATACATCTAGAAATACTGTAGCTATACACAAACAATGGGGGTCAAAGGTCTGGAATTATGTTTAAATATTTTAATAATACTAATAAGTAATTAAATAATTTATTTTAAATGTGTATTTTAAGACATTTTAAAATGTAATTTATTTCTGATGGTAAACTGACTGGAACCATTACTCCAGTATTCAGTTTCACATGATCCATCAGAAATCACTCTTATATGCTAATTTGCTGCTTTGAAAAATTGTTTTATAAATAATAATGATTGAAACAAAGCAATGTTTAAAAATGTACTAAACTTTTCTAGAATAAGTCAGGGCCGTAAATCAATCACTGATCCACCTGTCACACTAAGTGTGTGTCTTCCTGACATCAATACAGCAGTGTCCTCATTCATTCAAAGGCATACTCACCTTCTTTGGATCATCATAAAATATCCCAATACATGACAGCTTGGGTCCAATGCTGCAGCTCTCTCTGAACACTGACCCACAGTCTTTATAAGGTCCCAATTTGTATTTATAGGCTATAGTAATCCTCCTGACCGGAGGTAAACCAGTCCTGATGTGGATTTTAGTGGTCAGTCCAGAGTATAAAATGTAACATACCGCTATGAGAAAAAAGAACTAAAGACATAAAGCCAGTGACACTCAAAATCTGCCATTCCCACATGACAGCTGAATGCTGTGATGTTAAAGAGAGCTGCTTTTATCGAGGATAACAGTCTCACTCGTTCATTTATTCAACACTCAGCCTGGCTGTGGGGTTTTAAAGAGCGACTGCATTAGTTGAAGGAGAAATGGACTCAGATTAGAGGATTTATGAACAGAAATCAGAAGTTAGTTGAAGAGGTGCAGATTCAATCACTTCCCTAAACACAGAACAGAGCTTCCTGGACCGAACCATTCGCTTGAAATAGGGGTGAGAGCTATTTACTACTACTGAAAGACTGTCATGTTTCTTTTCTAAACACTTACAATTCTCTGTCACCGAAACCTCTCATTTATAGTTTGATGCAGAATGTTTTCTAAACGGTTCAAGGGTTTTGTTTATGTACACTGAAGTGTTTATTGGATTTGGTTCAGAGTGTAACAATTTAAAAAGCTAAATCTGCGCACAGAACGCGCAAAGTTGACAGATGTGAAATGTTTTATGACGTTTTTATAATTTAATAAACCTTCAGACAATGCTTTGTTTATATTGCACTTTTGTACGTTTCACTTAATACACAGAAGAGAATTGTGATGAATCGTTCATTGTGGTTGGATCATTTTAATAAACAGACCGAATCGGTTCACAAGAACTGAATTCAAGAAATTAGTCATTTGGCTGATTTTCAGTGTTACTTCAGTATCCAATACAAAACCTAAATAACAAATTTTAATGCCGCAACTTAAACAAATTGCATCGGGTAATAAAAGGACTCAAAAGCGGAGAAGTTCAAAAGAAAACATATTGGAATGTTTTAAATATCGTTAATCGGGTCGGGACTCGGTATCGGCAGACACTCAATATTCAATGACTCTGATCCGAACGGGGGCAAAAAAAACAACAACAACAACAACAACAACAAAAAAAAAAAAAACACAGGACATCCCTAATAATAATTATTAAGTGACATGACATACAGCCAAGTATGGTGACCCATACTCAGAATTCGTGCTCTGCATTTAACCCATCCAAAGTGCACACACACGCGCGCGCACATAACACACACGCGCACACCTGGAGCAGTGGGCAGTCATTTATGCTGTGGTGCCCAGGGAGCAGTTGGGGGTTCAGTGCCTTGCTCAAGGGCACCTCAGTCATGGTATTGCCGGCCCGAGACTCGAACCCACAACATTATTGGTGGTAGTAGTAATATTTTATAATTATTAGGTGATTTCTTCCTTATTAATTATATTACATTTAAATAAAATTCTATAAGACATGATTTTTATTAGTTATTTTGTGCAGGGCCTGGAATACAATACACCCAATTGACAGAAGAGGTCAGTGTTTATAAGTACCTCTTGCTGCTGCTCGCCTCTATCACGTCCACAATACAAAATGCACACTTCCTTCAAGGACTCAAGGTTCAACTCAAGGGCTGCAACCGAAAACTTTAATGACTTGCTGACTCGCTGCCGTATGGGCAATGACTTTGCAGGCAGTGTTTTTGCACTATAGGAACCTCATGAAACTGATTTCGGACAGGCTTCTGAGGCAGCATAACAGTTTAATGATCGACAACAAAATATAGTTTTGGTGACAACTAGATGAATATTTAATTATTATAATACTGATTTATCGCTATAAATAACATCAAAAGTGCAAAAAGTTTGTCAAAAATATACATTTACACACAAACTGACCACCAAACTTTCAGGCGCCATCTTTATTTTTTTATTTAAGGCAGCGAAGGACACATCTATGCCAAAGACTTAAAGAGACTTTGATCTATGCTGCCTTCAAAATTCGATCAGAAGAAGGTACGTTACCTCTGGAGACAGGAAGTAAAGCAGAATTTCGATTTGGACATGCCTTGATGCCTTCCTGGCTTGGACTGCTGCCTCCGAAAAAAACATTATGATATGCATAAAACTTTCCAAGTACAGAAAAAAAAAAAATTAAAGCACATATTTTCTTTTGAAAATGACCCACTTTCCCCCGAACTGAAAAGAAGTATAGCATATATAGTTGATTGAGGTCAATAATACTGTTGTTATATATATGTGTACATCTAAAGAGATGTGATATCAGTGTGAGGTGTGATATCTGTGTCGCTCAATCTTAAGATTCATGTCTAGCAAGAAGGAATATTCTTTCTTACTATCATGAACCCAGCTTTCTGTATTTCCCTCGTCCACACTGCTATTTGCATTTTCTGTGTTTTCACCTCGGTCTGGGTTTTTACTCAACAAGGATCTACTGTAGATGCGATTCGGCTAATTTTCAAACTCCAGCTTTGCCACAAGATCCTCCAAGGTCTGTGTATCTGAAAATAGAGAAGGACTTTAGTTTAAAACTGGCAAGTGTCACACCTGGCATGATTCTGGTGATGATAAATCTGACCGGGGAGCCCACATAGATCTTGCCGTTTTGAAGGACGCGTGCAGCACTGACAGTCTTCATTCCTATTTATAGAAACCAGCCTCATTATTAGTGCCAGGCATGATAATTAGGGCAACTGCACCACATTTATCAGTGATAAAAACAGAATACACATCTAAAACGCATGCAATCTGGCCTCTCTGTGCAGTGGACAAATACATATTTGTCATCCTGTGATGTTTTAATCAGGCTGCTGCAGTTATGAAAAGAAGAGACACTGTTTGGAGATTGTGATGTTGTTATGGTGGTAACCTCTTCTGCTGACTGATCCAAAGCTGCAGCAAGGCTTCGTCTACAGTTTCTAAATTTGGTTGACATCAGGATTTAAAACAATTGTTAAAGCACAATGTTACACAATAAAAACATACAGTTTAGAAATGCAGCTAGTTTAATGAAAATTCCCCTATTGCCAAAAATTACTGTACTACAGTACAGGTCAAAAGGCCCAAATACTAGTACCATAGTACCATAATATTAATATGGTTTTGAACATGGTACCATGGTAGAATATCCACCATATTTTACGCATACTGTAAGTAAGCTATTTTTTTGTGAGAGACTTCCAAATGATATGCTGCTATAAATAGCCTAACTAAAAGAATAAAGTGCAGTAAATGGTAAAACTATTTGCACAACAAACCAATGTGTTTATGATTACGACAATAGCTACATTAAAATAATATGATAAGAAACAGCAGTTTGAACTATGAAGCTGCACAACAATTTGTTTTGTAAAGCATCGGACCCGGATGATCTTACGTTAGAAAAGGTGGGAATGATAATAAGTCAGAACTGTTATGAAGGTGATAATAATAATTGAAATGCTATGAACGGTCACACATCAGTACACAGTAAGAAACTGAACATTAGTCGAAAAAGTTAATGTAGATAAAGGCGTAGCCTACGTCATTATTTATTTTACAATTTATTTTAATTTTAATTTAAATTTAACGTGCATTCGAATGTTATTATTTTTCTGTTTGTGTATTTTTTTTTTTCCTGTTTATTACGTTTGTACGCGATGGCTACATTCTAAAGTAGGCCTATTCAGAATATCAGTCGTTAATACAAAGGTCAAGAAATAGAAAATTAAATATTTTACAGGGAGATTTTAGTCAAGCCATTTTATTTTCAGTTTCTATAATGCATTTACTTACTTTTTACTTATTTAAATAACTTAATTTTGTCCATTTTATATGATTATTATTATTATTTTACACTGAAGCAATTGTTTATAGCAAAATTCAAGTGCAACGATTCGCATATTTGTGTTTAATTTCATATGATCCCTCCGTGTAGTACTCGGTAGAATGAGGATGCAGTATGAAGTGTGTGTGTTTGTCCATTAGGGGGCGCTGCTCCGTCCTCACACACAACACTCGGCGGCTAATGCTAACTAGCTCACGATGGCCGGACAGGAGGATCCAGTGCAAAGGGAAATTCACCAAGACTGGGCGAACCGTGAATATATCGAAGTGATCACCAGCAGCATTAAGAAGATAGCCGATTTCCTCAATTCCTTCGGTAAGATGGAGAAGCGTGTCGCTTATTTTTACATAATTTATTAACATGCGATTTCTTCACGCTAGCATGCTAACCGAGAGCAGTGGGTCATTCGACTGCATAATTTGCGGAAAAGTATGTGGGTTACATCAGGTGTTTTGGTTTTTAATGTTGTTTGGAACCAAATAATATCACAATAAATGAATATATTTGTTGAAGACGTAGTTTATTAGACATACAGGAAGTGTAAGGACCAGGAAAAACAGGCGTTGGGTTGGTCTGGTCTGGTCTTGTCGTTCATGTTTCAGATTTGCACTTTTTTGACAATAAATATAATGTTAATATGATTATTTAATTGGTTAGTATACTGAAATAAACGTATTTCAATAGCTATATACACATGTAATGTCTTTGCTTCTAGTCAAAGAGCCAAACGGTTAAGAAATGTAACTCTAATGCAGTTTGTTTTGATAAATCAGCCCCAAGTTCAGTGCTAGTACAGTATACTGTAATGTCAATAATTTAACTAAAAGGTCACTTATTTATGATTTCTTTAAATATAATATATAAATATAAGAATTATTATCGATAATGAAATTTATAATTATATTATTTTATATATCCTTAATATTATAATATTTATATTATTAGTAATTATATTATTATAAGGTATTATAATATCTTATTTTGCAATTGTAATTATTTATTCATGCTTATTATTGGCTATTTTGAAATATTTTTAAGATCATTGCAAGATATTTTGTGTCACAGGAAATTACGGCCTTTCTCGTATGTGTCCTAATACAGAAATGTTTCTGATTTTTTTTTTTTTTCCTCAGATATGTCCTGCAGGTCCCGTTTAGCCACTTTGAATGAGAAGCTTACTGCTTTGGAGAGGAGGATCGAGTACATTGAAGCCAGAGTATGCTTTAAGTCATTAACAAGAGTTTGCAGGACCTTCTTTGTTTAAATTGTTTGAAATAAACACCTGATTTATTTTCCGTTTGGTCTCTGAAGGTCACAAAAGGGGAAACCTTGACTTAGACATCATCCCGGGACGAAACCAGAGTCAAGATGATGGCTACAAACACTCACCTCCTGACTTTTTGATTTACTTTAATTATTCAAGCAAATTTTTATCGGTTGGCTGTTGTAGATCAGTTCATTTCTGTAAGGGACCATTGTGATGATGTCTATGCTATAAACAGATACGTGTTTTTCTCATTTCATGCCGGATTATGGCTGAGGTTATAATTTATCTGGTCCTTTATTTTAATTTTTTTTAGATGTGTCAGGCGACCTGTTACTGTCTCTGTGGTGCTTGTTCATGCAAACAGCCCAGTGTCGCTTGGTTGTGACCTGCTTTTAAATAACTGTTGAACTTTGACACTCCATGCAATACATTAACAGTCATGCAAATATAGACTGAAATTATCATGGGGAAACAGATATTATGCCTTGTTTTTTGTTTTTAATTAATAGCTAATAATTTTTTGAGTTTTGATTTGCCCTCCTGTGTTTTACTGGTGTATTCTTTTATTTGTGTTTGAAATACATTTCTGCCTGCTGTACATTCATCATGCAACAAACATCTAGACAGAGAAATGCCAGTTAGAGGTGGGAGTGGATGGAAAGCACTTAAGTGCCAATCAGACTGTTGTAAAAGTGCTTTTTCTCCAGTTACACAATTTTATGTCTTAGTGTCTGTTATTAAGATGTTTTTGTGGTTAAACATTAAATAAAAACTCTTAAATGGTCATGATTGTGCTTATATTATTTAGTTCAATGTATTAAATATATCTTAATGTTTAATATACGTTTACATGGACTAATGATATACGTTTAGCCAGTGCGAATGGCATAATGGGCCTATCTCAAGTTGTTTTAGTTGGTTACGTTTTTTTATTGCATTGACTTTGAAAGATTTTACAAAACAAACTCGTTTCCATACATAAATTAATTTATATAAACCTGATTTTCTGATGTAATTTTGCGAACATTTCTGTATAAAGTAAATTATAACAAATATTAAAATAAAATCTGTTTTAATCCTACATATACCAGCAGTTGCTGAAAGCAGAATTAAACTTTTTAAAGTATGTCTTACAACTATATTCAGTAGGATCTCACGTTATTATAACATAGTTCTTTCTGTCAGACTTAGCATTCTAGCTTGCGTTTGTGCGTATACATAAATTTTGTCACATTAAAACTCAATTTTTCATAAAACATCTGCATGAACGTCATGATTTTCATAACGAATAGCAACCTATAAACGTCTTCAAGTAAGATAATATGAATTCTTCAGTCTCTGAAAGGTCTTTCAGAGCCGGACTTTTATTTTGCGTCAACGTCATCGAGTGTTTCTGTTTATACTTTCCGCTTCCGTTTGCGTTTATTACATGGATGCGTCGATACAATCCACAAGTTAATAATATTCTCTTTCACATCTGAATCAGACAGAAATGAACAAAGAAGACATGATACGAACATACAGCCAGGATCTGAGTGGCGGACTCGAGAATGTTCCTGTTTTGATTGAGAACAGTGTTCCCAAAGAGGCTTTTTCCAACTTTCAGGTAATTACATAATATTTCACTCGCCTTACATTAAAGTATTTATAGATATATTGCTATTTTTATCATTTTGCAGTCCAACAGTGTTTTCAAACAGCGCTTAATTTTATTTTAATGACGATATTGATGTTTACATGGCATGATCCCCTCACCACCAGTAGATGGCAGCACTTTCATATACTTTCCCACTCATTTCCAGTTTACAGTCTGTCTTAATCTGACTCAATTCTTTAGTATGTGCTAGAAAGTGTACAAGGACCAGGCTGTGACATTGATCCTAGTGCGGTGACCCTCCCTGGCTGCTCATGTCGTGTCCAGTCCTGCCTGCCCGACAGCTGCCCCTGCTTGAGGTTTGGCCAGACGTATGACAGCAAGGGACGTCTGAACCAACAGCAAGAGGACGACGGCTTCAGCAGGCCTGTATTTGAGTGCAATGCATTATGCGCCTGCAGCGAGTCCTGCCAGAACCGTGTCGTTCAAAAGTGGGTCGAGGTTCGTCTGGGTGTTTTCAGCACCAAGGACAGGGGTTTGGGGGTGGAGGCTCTCGAGCGCCTCCCTTGTGGCCGTTTCGTATGCGAGTACGCCGGGGAAATAATCGGGTCTCACGAGGCCCGCCGCCGCCAGCTCTCCCAGACTCCCTTAGATATGAACTACATCATTGCTTTGCAGGAGCACAGCGGAGGGGACAGGGTCACCCAGACGTTCGTGGACCCCGTGACCATAGGCAATGTGGGAAGGTTCATCAACCACTCCTGCAAACCCAACCTGGTCATGGTGCCCATCCGAGTGCACTCACTGCTGCCCAGACTCGCTCTGTTCGCAAATCGTGATATAGAAAGGTACGAAGAACTGACTTTTGACTATGCAGGTGGGCAAAACAGCAACACAGACACACGGAAATGGGATAAAGCACCGACCGGGACACTCACAGGGGCTGATGTGGATAAAATACCACTGAGAAAAGTCTGTCACTGTGGGGCTTCAAACTGCACAGGATTTTTACCATTAGATATGTCAGTTCTCCATTAAATAAAGTGTGTTATGTGTCCTCATGAGTTGGCATTAGAAATGTTTTGTTATTGTATTATAAACCTCCTGCAAAAATACCTATTTAATATTATTACTTTTTGTGAAAGTGTTACGAAGCGTTATCAATATGCATGAGAAAAAGGAATGAAAAAAACATGTTTTTTTTCAACATGTTTGGGTGTACATTTAGCAATAAATCATTCATGACAAATGCTTTGACACTTTATAATAAGGTTCAGTTAGTTTACCTTAGTTTAAGACGCACTGTATTAACTAAAAATGTATTAATCTAGGTTCATCTTAATTATATATTTTAACATTTTAAAGATTTAGAAATTAACATTTATTTAAGATTATTACGAACAAACATGAGTATGCTTATGAACATTAACCTAGATTAATAAATGCTGTAAAATTGCTGTTCATTGTTAGTTAGTTGTTTTTGTTAACTAAAACTGAAACGATTAAAAATCATTTTTGGAAACTGAAATAAAGCCAAAATTAAAATATAAATATTGGAAAAAATATTTAAAAACTAAAAGTGTTTAAAAAGTGTTAAATTTGATCAGTTCGTCCAAAATGTACAGCAGCAGCATCTTGTGTATTTCACCATAAAAGCCTCCTTTAAGAGCAGTCTGGGTTTCTCACTGTATTCTAGTGGGTAATGACTCTGAGCAATTAAAAAGGGCCCATGGGTGTTTTAAAATAGTAACAGCTTTTAGTCTCCTGTCACACACGGATGGGAGTGACCCATTTCACTCTGACGCCACCCTTAAATCTGCCCCCTCTCCTCTCCATCTGCCCCATTTCCACCCCAGCCCCACTTTTGTCTCCACCGCAATATTAATATCCACATCTGGGTTAATTAGCACCGAGACCAGAAACCAGAGCACAGCACGAGGCATGCTGGGTAGAAGCAGATAGATTCCATCTTTAACATTGACATTTTACACATCAAGCTTGGTTACATTGCCTTTGAATTTTGGACTGAACTTCATATTTCTTATGGAAATCTCATTCAATAGACATTTTTGAGTGCTGTTTTATTTTAATTATTTTATGAATACGTTGTTATTTATGATACTAAATAATTGTATTATTATCATAAATTAATTTTTTTTTTAAATATGATAATTTATTATCACATTTAGGATATCATACACTGACATAGGGATCGAAATTTCATATTAATAACAGAAATAAATATTCTATGAGTATTAAAATAATTAGCAAAAAATATTAATACAATATTCCATTTATTATATAATATTAAATAATATTTTACCTATATATATATATATATATATAATATATATATATATATATAATATATATTTAAATTATTATAATATTTAAAAGCCTGATTCTGACATATGATGACCTAAAGGTGCAAAATGTTTCCTCAATTTAAGCCAGTGTTCAAGAGTGTGGGGACTCAAATATTAAACCCTTACTGATCAAGTACTTTTCTGAAAGTCAAATATTGAAGTGGACACACCCTCCTCAGTGTGTCTGATGGTTCTAGTCATTGTGTAGTGATTGTTTTTCCTTGCACTTCGATCGGCTGATAATGTGAGGATTGTGGCAAACTCTCTGAATCCTGTTTTTGTCTCATGAGTCATTGGGCTTGGTGAGTGAGCACATTCCCGGGTCTCTATGGTAACGGGATGTGTGATATCGACTGGACGGCGCGTGTAGGCTGGAGTGTTTAGCAACAATTGTTGAAGAGTGAAATCAGTAATTCTCTGCTCAGTTAGAAAGTGTCAGCTGTGCCTCTTGAGGTGTATACTTAGGGTCTGAGTAACAAAGGAGGGCATGTCAAGGTCTCATTGGTGTCTTTTCATGGTGAGGCACATTTATTCCTTAGAGAGAGAGAAATTGAGCAGCACTGATGAGGGAGGGAGGGGGGAAAAATCATATAACTAAAGAAAGTTTTTATTATCATTATTATTTTTTTGGATTCTGCTTATATTTTAATTACTTTTATTTATGATTATTATTGTTATATTACATAGCATATTTTAGCATATTCATATTTATAATTTATAAGTAAAGATTCAGATGTGAAATACTTTAATAACATTAACAACCATTATTATTTGTCATTTGAATATGAATCAATTAACATGAAGCAATACTCCTAAAGTTTAAAAATACAATAATTATTTTTGATAAAAAATATTTATCTTTATTTAAGTTCAGATATTTAAATATTTAAATAAACAATATTTGAGAAAATGACAGATAAATCTAATAGACAAAGAATTACGAATTTGCTTTATATTATTCGGTATTTTATATTTTCATTATTATTATTATTATTGACAAGATTTTAAATATTGTAATAATTTAAAAACATTAACAACAGTTATTATATGTTATTTTATTAATGAGTTATATATGTAGGTTTGTTTTTGATAAAAAGATGGATTTATTTTTGTTTGTTGGCTTTTTTTTTCTCTGGCTTGAGATCCTCAGGAGAAAGTGGGGCAGTGTTTTATTAAACAAGCGTGTCCCTCAAGACTCGGTTAATGTCCGCGCTGCTGGTGTTCAGTGCAGCCGAGTTAAAAACCGTGTTGCCTTGTATTTTTATATAGAACATCGTCAGGAGAGTTTCAAATATTCCAGTGGCCCAGATAAAGATGTGACTTTTAGGCCGTTATAGTAACATCAGCTGCTGTGATGTATGAGTATACACTATATACATAACATAGACATCACAGAAAAAATCCTGCTGGAAACTCCATGAGATTTAAAATGTAAAATATGACTGTTATACTGTGTGAAAAATCAATAAAATGTTTGCCCACTGCTCCGGGTGTGTGTTCACGGTGTGTGTGTTCACTGCTGTGTGTGTGCACTTTGGATGGGTTAAATGCAGAGCACGAATTCTGAGTATGGGTCATCATACTTGGCTGTATGTCTTGTCACACTTTTGAATGAAACACTGTAAGCCTCTAATCATCAAGTGCACATATTTTTGTGTTAAAAGCAAACAAATCTCTGCTTTCTTTGCTTTTTCCTGTTTAACATTCTCTAATTCTTCATTTGCAGAAACACATTGAGCCTAGTTTCCTCTCATCTGTCACGCCTGTCCTCCACGCTGCCATTAGTGACAGTCAAATTGCAGTAGTGGCTTAATGAAGCGGCTCGGCTTTCAAAGCTCAAACCCCCTAATCGGCCCTTATTACTCAACACAGACCGCCGGAGGTCCTGTCACCCGGAATGGAGGAAGAAAGTGACGTTAAACTCTGAATTGTGTAAGAGCTCAAAGCACAAGATTACAGGCCTGTTTCGATGAGGGAAATTGAGCGAATACATTAATAGTGATAAGAAAACATGCTTTTTATATTTCAAGAGGCTTCCACTGGATCTCTCTCTCTCTCTCTGAAGAGTCTGTCTGCGCTGCATCCTCAGATATCATATCTCAGATGAGTACAAATGATTCATTTCCATAGTTACCACATACTAGAGCGAGCAGAATTTAGATTATGATAAGGCGATGTGCATCTCTTGGACCGTATTGTTTCTTTTTTAGCATGTGAAGTGATAAACTGTGTATTTATTATTGGTTGCAAGTGAATATGCTTGTGTAAATTGTATGATTCTAAACAGAGTGGCACACAAAATAATGTAGCGAATCAATGACAATTCAGGCTTACAGAAGAATAAGCCACAAGACCCATTTAGAGTAATGCTTTAGCCCGTTTAATAAGACTATTTCCTTTGGGAAAACCAGAGCCATTATCACCATATAATTGTCTTTTATTTTTAGTGAGGAAGAACTTTGTCCTGTAGGGTTGGAACAGAACAGATAATCATTTGCATCTGTATTTGTGTTGTGATATGGTGGTGGGTTCAACACATCTGGATGAAATTATAATCAGATTAGAGGTGGTTCATATTACAATACATCATAGAACACAAATTCAAGATCTTTTTTATCACTGGTTTCAGTCGGATGTGAGGCATGACATGACAAGCCTGTACAGAAACTAACCACATCACAATCTGCATGCTGTTGCACATACACTACTGTTAAACAGTAAAAAGAAGAAGTCTTGCTGACCTCAAATTTTGAACTGCAGTGAATTTCTGATTCATTTATTCTTATACTCTTCTCTCTTTGCTGGTGAACCTCCGAGACCCAGACGAGACCCTCAGGGCCTGAACGCAGACCAAGCTGTCCATTCAAATCAGCTGAAATTTGGATTAAACCCAAACACTAAGCAACTGTGGCTTTTCAAAGGAATATAATTCTCCTAAACAGTTAAGATACTGTGTCGAGTCGACTAGTAGTAGAGGTGCCTGTCAAACTTTAGTATGATGAAAATATGTGGTCTTGACTGAGACAGATCAAAACTGCTCCTTGATTCTTCCTCTTTTTGAATGATTCATTATGCACATTATCCTAAATATAAAAAGTGGTTTTGTCTACTTTTCACCATCCAATCATTTCCCAATGGAAAATAATCACACCTACATTTTTCCTCATTGAACGTCTTGTGTCATTTGAAAATGCATAACATTTTAGGAGTGAATTGGGTTTGGAATGCTATTTCAAGGTTTGCTATTTCAAACAAGGGCCACATTTATGTAGTTAGGACAGCAAGATTTACGTCATGTTTGCAACATCATATTTAAACTGTACAGATTTAAATTATAATCTGATTTTCTTATTATTCATGTAGTGTTATGAGAGGGTTAGTGTGTCAGCAGGGTCGGTTTAAAATGTGAATCGAAAAGCTGTGTGTTTGTAAGATAAAAGTCCTTCATAAGACATTTTAACTTTTAAACGTTGCTTCTGTCTTGTCTGAATCAGGAGAGACTCAATATCTGTCATCCTCTGTGTGGCTCTTCATCAGCCTTAATCGCATCAACCATGACAATCAAAAAGAAATATTTTCTAATTTCTCCAATTCTATTTTTTGGTTCTAAACACTAACAGCTGTTCTAGAATGAGATTTGTCACGTCTTATAGTCTTCAGTGTTTCTCCACAGATAATTGTTGTTTTTGTGGGTTAGCTGTTGCATCCATCAGCAGATCAAAAGGATGGGCCGTATGGCCACTTTTGGTTTGAGCAGCTGTAGCTTCAGATATTTCCATCTCAAAGGCTCACTCAATGCTCTCTTCCACTCCACACAAACGCACACAGGTGGAGAATAAGGTGAGTGCACAACGCAAGATGCACACAACTTAGTATGATAATAGTGACTTGACCCCCCCACACTCATGGCCCCCGTTACTCATTACGCTGTTCTGAAAGCAGCACATCATGAATGACAAGCACAAAGAGTCTCTATTGTGTCTGTCTGTGTGTTGTCAGGCATAGACATCATTCTCAGGGTGTGAGCGCACACTAGGTTGCTAGGTGATCTACCTTCCCGTGAGTGATGGCTGTGCTGGGGAAGCAGGAAGACATTTTTTGGGATGCTGCTGTGGTAAAAAATGCTGTGTAACTGGCAATAACTTTTAAAAACCAGATCATATACTATTGTTCAAAGGTTTGTGATTGTTATGATTTTTTTAATTAAATTAAGTCTCTCAGGCTCACCAAGGCTTCATTTGTGTCATTAAAAGTACAGTAAAAGCAGCAATATTGTAAAATATTATTTCAGTTCAAAATAACTGATTTCTATTTTAATAAATTTTAAAATTGTAATTTATTCATGTGATGGCAATATTATAAAAGACTTTACTGTTACTTTTGATCATTTTATATATCTATATATCAATGATTCACTTTTACTGCTGCTAAAAGCATTGTGCAAGAGAAAGTTTCTGTATCTAAATTACAGCAGCACATAATACTTCATAAGCAGGGTGAGATTATATCTTGGTATAAACAATAAAAATTTTTCATTTTTCTTCTTTCTGTTCTGTCACAGCAGCACACACAGGATTGTGGGATATTACAGACATTGATAGATACATCTATGCTGCCTTTTAAAACAGACCCTATAAAGGCATCTTTGTGACGTGACCTTATGTTGTTTTTATATATAAAAGCTGCATTTTTTCAGGTATCAGATACAGCCTTGTGGTCTAATGAGTATAACTGTAACAACTCAAACTCTTTAATGGACACATCAGTATTAATATGACCCATTAAAAATATTTTCATATGGTTAAAACCCACTGCAATGATCATCTCACCTAGCAACCTGTTATAAAGTGCATTCACATGTGAGTTTGGTGTATTTCAAAAACAACCCAGAGTATATTTATAATAGTTCTGTGACTGCCTATCAAGGGAACCCTGTTAAAATCCAGTGCCAAAGCACATCAAAAATGTGTTCCAGTTCGACTGATGAACATGAGGAATGTTTTAGTAGGCCAAATGCAAAAAAAGAAAAAAAGTAGATCACCAACTTGATTTGTGGGTCAGACTTTTAAAAAGTGCATATGAAACCAGAACTGGAGAACAGAAGTAGAATCACATGGAAGTAGTCCAACGTGCCACCAGTTTAACCTGATGCAAACCTGTTTTGCTGGATTTCTAAGGGTAAGTATGCATCTGATGCCATTTGCCTTGACTTTCAAGTATCATGTTTCTGAGACACCATCTAAAAATTAGGTGCATTTTTCTGGACTTTCTAAACTGAAAATCACAGCATGCCATAATTACAATAAGGACGATGATGCAAATGCCACAATTAAGAAATATACACTTAAATAAATATTGTTAAATAAAATACACTCCACTTGACCCCAAGAAACAGCTCCTTCTGTTTTTTGACAGTAAGCCACCTCACAAACTCAAAAGCTCCTCCCCCATTCCTTTTAAGGACACACTGTCGGCCTTTAGAAAAAAGAAAGAACATATGCTTGTTTTTGACCAACAGTATGTGTAGTGCACTATCTATCTATCTATCTATCTATCTATCTATCTATCTATCTATCTATCTATCTATCTATCTATCTATCTATCTATCTCAGAGCAGATCGTCAGGTGAGAGACTCATCTATCTATCTATCTATCTATCTATCTATCTGTCTGTCTGTTTATCTGTTAGTTGTGTATACTGTAGATTGAGAACTCCATTACCCATCATCTCTCACTCCTGATGCGCGTTCAGTTAGGGGGTGGAGCTTCAGGGCTCATGTGGAGGTGGTGAGAAAGCGGACAAGTGCGGACAGAATCCAACTGGCAACTAGACGCCGCGATTTTCAATTGGGGGACTTTCGCATATCATGGAATTATACGAGGAATCCCGGCCGGAGCAGTTGTGCCGCTGACCACATCGCCAGTGTTTTATCCCCGACACGGTCTCCTTCTGAAGAAGGTAAAGTTCGGCTGAAGTCTTGCTGTTACTGTACCGCGATAGGAGACCTCAGCGTCAGGCAGGGGATAACGTTATATGATGATGCATCCATCAGTGAGAGCAGAACGGAAGTTTGACAGCGTGTTACAGTGTATCAGTGAAGACGTTCGGTGCACTGATTGATGTTGTCGCGGTAACAATTTTAGAATGTTTCCATGTAACAGTGTCAAGTGCTGCTGGAGGAGGCAGGTGGACCGCAGACATCCTCGAGATAGTGGATACAGTCATTTAAAATCTATTATTCTGCCGTCGGGTTTACAGTATTTGTGTTAATAGTGTCTTTCTGGATTGAAGCGGTTCGTTTAGTAAAAACTACACTGCTAGGTAGTTTTCGAGGCTGTTTATTATCATCATCACCTGTCGAAGTAAGCTTTTCTGTCTGATCTCAGTGTCAGTATTGATGTCTCAGCTGTAGCCTATATGTCTGTGTAAAACTATTTTTTTTTCCATACATAGAAACTATAGTTTGAATAATCAGACAAGTCCGGCCTCCACGTTTAAATCCCCACACAGTAAAAAGAAGCGATTCGAGGCAGTGTTTCAGGGGCAGCCCACATACATCTGTCATTCCAGCTACACATCCACTGCTTGCTTTTACAGGCCACATACTGTTTCACTTTTTAATGTGGAAGTTTTAAAAGATTTTCAAGATTCCCAAATACCATGCTTTACAGTTGACAGGAAAATGACATCTTCTCAAGGACTATGTAAGGCTGAAACAGCTGGAGCAAATCGATTTAGACTGTTGCACTGCGTTTCGCCTTCCTTGTTTTTAGAACAAGAATTCTTGTATAAACTTGAGAATGGCTTAGTTTTGATAAGCTGTCAATCATACAATTATTCAGCATGCTTACTAGGCCATTATATATATGTGGTATTTGAAAATGTGTATATATTTAGACTTATAGTGAGTTTATGCTTGAGATCATGTTTGTCAGTTTGAAAAATATGGAGAATTGTTTTAAATTTTTCCTGTGATTTGCAGCTCATTTAGGCAGTTATTGCGTGTAATGCATTATTATTGTTCCTGCACAGATGTCATTGCAGACTCAGAGTACCTATCAACTTTATTTCAGTCACTAAGTAAGGGATAATGTACAATCAGACAGTCATTATCACAAAACACACTCCAACAGGGGTTTAATAGCTTATTTTATCTTATCAAGTAAATAAATAAATTGATATGAAATATTGTACAGAGTATTATTTTGTTCCTTGTAGAGATGATATATGTCGTGACTGACCAATCAGAATTCCAGAAAGCTGTGTGATAAAATAAAGTAAACTTATACACTTGGGAAATATTTGAATTTCAAACAGAGCATGAGTGCATGACGTGGTTTATCAATGGAAATTTCACAGGTAGAGCATGTTTACTGTTTGTAATCAGACAAAGAAAACAAAGTTCCATTCTTTTGCCAATAGTGCATAAACTGTCAGTTAAGATAAAGACAGATATTATATCAAGACTGTCAACACTGTATTTGTTTGTATTACTCTGATATATATAGGCCTACTGTATATTGAGCATCTGTGCAGCCTGCCCTGTTCCTTATTGATGTTCTCTGGTCTTGTCTGTCATTGATTGAACTTCATCTCCATCTGAATGTAGTGTTGACTCAATGTACGATCACAGAGGAGAAGTGGATTAGCTGCAAATGAATACAAAAAGGATCTGAGTGCATATTTGTTCATTTGATCTATTGCCTGTGCTAAATGATCTATTAGCCTAAACATAAAGTGATAAATATTGCTAATATTTTCAATGCCCCCACAAAATCTCCACTTAAATGAGAACAAAACGGATGTGGTTGTTTTTGGCCCTCTTAGCTCTTTGCTTGACATCGGATCGATTTCAAGGCCCTATTAATAATTTTTAACATTTTAAATGGTTGTGACCTCTTATTGTCAGATCATGTTGCTCTACATAAGCCAGTAAAAAATCTGATATCTGCTGATAAACTATTGCTCCAGGTACTACACTTTTATATCTTGGCTTTTGAGTCTGATTTAGGATAGATCTAAATATAATTTTTTATGATGCTGTGTTTTGTTATTGTCTTTGTTTATTGCCTATTGTCTTTTTATAAAATATTTTATGAATATATTAAAATATTTTTTGATTATAAATTCATAAAAGCATTTCTGCTAGAAAATATGATTTTCTTTTCATAATTTTCAATCAATTCTAACAGATGCTTTGTTATACAGTATTTGATGCTTTATTTCTTATAGCATATTTAGAAACAATGTTGCTGTACAATGAATGCAACAATACATAGAAAAACAAATCTTTAAGATTGCATTTCATAAAACATCTGTTCATCAAACTGCATTAAATTTGAGCCTTTTAGAAAGGTACAGACAGTACATTGCAAAGAATCAACAAAATGTGTACGTAATTAAGTGTCTTTTCAGCACATAGCACAGCTGTATTGTCTAGTGCTTTTCTCATTATCCACCCATACAGTGGAAGGACCTTGAATTCCTTTCAAAAACTAGGCCATCTCAAAATGGCAAATTCTCATTTTCTCGAATGCATCCCCATGGTCCTCACGCTATTATTGTCTCGCTATCTCCATGTCTGATGATAACCTACATGTCTAAATAAGATTAATAAAGGACATATTGGTATTATGCTGATTTTATTGCACCTTAATCTGTTTGTTATCTCTTTCACAGGCACACCGAAAAGTGGAGCCAAATGTCTGACAAAATGTCCAGTTTCCTCCACATCGGGGACATCTGCTCCCTGTATGCGGAGGGATCCACCAATGGATTTATCAGCACTTTAGGGTAAGACAACCATCCTCATGTCGTCCCCTAGTGTGTAAATATCAGCGTTTTAAATAAGAGGAACTTGATGAAAAAACAGGAGTGCAAGAGGAAGAAGAAAATTAATGTACAACACTCAGAAATGAGAAGTAACTGAGAAGAGAAAGTCTTGTGAAAGTTTTGTGTTTTTTTTCTTGTGCTTTTTCTTTTACAGTGTGGATGTATGATGTGTTTTCAGTATGATATGATGAATGACAGTTGCATATACTATAGGTGGTTACTCTCTAGTCTCTGTCCTGGGTCTTAAAGGGATACTTCACCCCAATATGAAAATTTTGTCTTTAATCAAACCCCCATGTCATTCCAAACCCATAAAAGCTTTGTTCGTAACACAATTTAAGATATTTTGGATGAAATCCGGGAGGCCTGTGACTGTCCCATAGACTGCCAAGTAAATAGAAGTGTCAAGGTCCATAAAAGGTATGAAAGTCGTCATCAGAATATTCCATCTGCCATCAGACGTGCAATCTGGGTTATATGAAGTGACAGGAACAATTTTTGTAAGCGAAGAAAACAAAAATAACGACTTTGTTCAACAATTCCTTTGTCAACAGTCTCATCTGTGTCTCTCCACATCACCGTATGCTGTGTATGCTCTTCTGTATCATCCGCACCATTGTTGAATAAAGTCATTATTTTGTTTTCTTCGCTTACAAAAAGTGTTCCCGTCGCTTCATATAACCCAGATTGCACGTCTGATGGCAGATGGAGTATTCTGACGACACCTTTCATACCTTTTCTGGACCTTGACATTGCTATTTACTTGGCAGTCTATGGGACAGTCACAGGCCTCCTGGTTTTCATCCAAAATATCTTAAATTGTGTTCTGAAGAAGAACAGAGCTTTTACGGGTTTGGAACGACATGGGGGTAAGTGATTAATTACAAAATTTTCATTTTGGGGTGGAGTATCCCTTTAAAAGTCATATTGCTTATATTTTGTTTCAGAGTTGGCTAAGATTTGACTGGTCTCAATACAAATATGGGAAGCGTTTTCTCCTGAAATGGAAGCAGTAACAGATCTTTTCTGCCATATTGTGATGTGCATCCAAGTGTAACAGAAATATGTATGGCGGAAACTTTTTCATTTCATCGGTTTTTGATTGGATTTTGAGATCTGGGCACTGCACTTACAAAGTGGAGGCAGATGGACGTGAGCCTGCAGGGACGGGTTTAAGTGCATTAAATGATTGGTTCTGCATACGTCACCAGAGAGAAATCTATTGTTTCACTGGAAGATCTAGTTATGATATTTTAATTAAAAATTATGTGGTCAGTAAATAAATAAATAAATCAGTAGCACTTTACAATTAGTCTACATTAGTAAATGCATTAACTAAAATTACCTGATAATGAGCAATAGAATTTTTAGTGTTTATAAATCTTTGTTAGCATCAGTCCAAAAACTTCAGCTGTTTAGTGCAGTGGTTCCCAAACTTTTCCATTCCACGACCCACCTAGACAAGTATAATCTATTTCACGACCCACCAAAATATTTGAGATAAAAAAACAAAACAATTGACATTACTTTAAGCCTAATCTTAATTAAAAGTTTGATTTAAGAAAAATAAACATTTTATTTAAGTGTACAACTGTAAAATTTCACTATAATATTTAAGTTTTAATTTCTTTGTTTACAGATGTTAAAATATGATCCGTCCATAAAAACGTGAAACAGGCTCACTCCAGTGAACTGTAATCTGCGCTGCGTGTTGTTAAACTCATCGCGGGGTTCAGTGCAGAAAATGCAATTAATGGTCCTTCCGTGTGTGTGTGTGTGTGTGTGTGTGTAAGGGACAGCGGCGCACAATCCAACACTTTTTTTAGGAAAGCATAAGAAGTAAAGCTGAACTAACTAAAACAGTTTGGAGATTGAAATAATTGTGTGAAATAGGTAAAAATAATACACAGATGCGACTCATTTTAAATGAACACTAAAAAAACGAGATGACAAATTTACTTCAGTCAGAAATTTGCTTTTGCAATGGTTAAATAAATGGTCAGCAATATCTTCAAAAGATTTTTGAACTTTTTTTTTTCTCTATATAGAGATGATATGTCAAGGAAATATTGCGAAATTTTGTAAATTTTGTTATGTGGAAATGTTTAAATCTTGTAGTGTTACAATTAACCGTACGTTTATGCCCTGCATGTGAAATGCTTTTTACAGTCTGTTTCTCGAATGAAAACAGTGCAGTTCAAACAGACGATAGAAATGAATGAACATAGCCTACCTGAAACCATTTCCGTAACATTTTAATTTTCTGGTGTATGCAATCTCATGCAGAATACAGTGCATTGAAGTGAGCGAGTTTTTTCTCATTAATAATGCGGACCGATTGAACCTTTTAATAATGACGTTGCTCTGAGACCCTCACTGTAATTACAACTCGTGAGCGCCCGTACTGCTTCAAAACACGCAACGCATGTTTTAAATCGCGGACTTAATTGCAATTCGAAAATCACACTAAGGATATTGCAGTTCGTAATTAATATTGGTAGGCTATATCGTGCAGCCCTAGACTGAACTGTGTGAGTGTGTGTGTCATTTAAACACAAATTTAGCTGCAGCCAAGTGACTGTGGGGCTCCCTTGCTCCATTCTGCGACCCACAGTTTGAAAACCCCTGGTTTAGTGTAAGTTCATGTTAGCTCAGGTCTATTAAACATAAACAGACACAGCTTTTTTTAGCTTTTTTTTTTTTTTTGAACATTTTGAAATAAATATTAAGTATTTTTTATTGTTGATTCATGTTAACTAATGAGGTTAGTAACTAAAAACTAATGTTAACAAATATAAACTTATTGTAAAATGTTACCAATTGCACATATGCATAAATAATTCATTCAAACAAAAAAAAAATCAATAACATGCACTTAGAAAATAGATTATACGAATACATGTGATGAGCTTGAACATGAGCTAATCTCATGGGGAACTTGTATGAGATCCCAATCAAGCAGGTTTTTAATGAAATGAAATGAAAGTTTTGCCCCCAGAATTTTGTTAAATGTGACCACACCTTTGTATGGTTGAATTTATGTCAACTTTGAAAGTAAAAATCATATTTCGCTATGCTAATTATGCACAATTTAGGAACAGTCACGTTACTGAAATGTTGGCGAAAATTTGCAGTCAAAAAAGTCAGTTGTCAGTACTTTAGCGATGTCTGAAGCATAACTTGCATAGAAGTCACTTTCAAACTATTAAGTAAAAATGCCCTTTTGTAAAACATGTTTGTGCATATTCTTATTGAAATGACTGGATATCGCCTGTGAAATTTGGGTGAATGTGACCTCACCTATATATGGTCAATTTTATGTCAACTTTAAAAGTTAAGTCAGAATTATTTTGATGTGAAAGGAGGGGTCACATTACAGATTGCACAGATACTTATTGAAATGACTGGATTTCACCAGCAAAACTTATGCATTTTAATATTTCTATACAGCATTATATTTCCCTACTGCTAATGACCTGTGACCCATTTTTGCTTTGCAACCCACCAATTACTTAAATTAGAGATAGTGTATTAATACAGGACAAAGAAGTTGTTTAAAATGACAGACAGTTGATTGTAGTTGCTCTCTCCTCCATTCACGTTTCTGTATTCTGCTCCCACACTTCACGGAAATGAAGCCAAGTCTCAACGCTGCCCTCCTCACGTCCTTCCTCTGGAAATGAGATTGTGCCATCTTTGCATAATCATACCCTGCCACCTCCTGGCAGTCAGCCCCCTTTGCCAGCCTGCGTGATGTGACCACACACACACACGGCTGCCCCATGTCACCCATCCATGGCAACAAAAGCAATCTTGTGGCATTGAAGAACAGGACCATTGACAGATCTCATTTGTTGCAGCTGTGCAGTTGTTGTGCATTGTAATCACTTTCTCTGCCCTGCTACTGTGTGCACATACTCATGAGCCATGGCTAAATTTAGCTTCACTGGCATACGTAGTGTGTAGTGTTTGTCTCAGTGCCACCGAGCGACCTTAGCATGGATGGGATAATGAGCCACCTGGCCTACAGCTGGGCACAGGGAACCAGAAAGGACACGCTGGTGTGATGAGAACTGACAGTCAGTCAGGTGCAAACAGAACAAAAGACCAAAGCTACCTGTACATTAGTGATTGGAGAGTGTGAAATTCACATACCAGCAATGGACGAAAACAGGAAGCAATTACATACAGACTTGTTGCTGGTGCATTTTGAATACCTTTGACAAGATAAAGTGTTTTAAAGTCTCTGAATACTTTAAGACTACTTAAACTGAAATTATGTAAAAAAAATGACGACAAAATGATGTGTAGGTTCAGTTCCTACATTTATATAGAAATATAACAATACTGTATTAATATATACAACTTTTGTATTTATATTAGTGCTGTCAAAAGATTAATGTGATTAATCGCATCCAAAATAAAAGTTTTGTTTACATAATATATGTGTGTATACTGTGGTATATTTATTATGTACATATAAATACAAACACATGCATGTACATGTTTTAAGAAAAATATGTTATGTTTATATATTAAATATATTTATATATAATATAAAATATAAATATATAAATATATAAATGTAAATATTTTCCAAATATATATGGTACGTTTGTGTATTTATGTATACATAATAAATATACACAGTACACATACATAGATTATGTAAACAAAAACTTTTATTTTGGATGCGATTAATCACGATTAATCTTTTGACAGCACTAATTTATATATATATATATATATTTTATATAAACAATTATATATATATACATATACAATTATATATATATATATATATATATATATGTGTGTGTGTGTGTGTGTGTGTGTGTGTGTATATATCTATATATATTTCAAATGTATGATGCCAAAGAATGTAGTGTAGGTTTGATTTACACATTCAGAAGCTCTTATGATGCCCTGAAACACACATTTGATGCCCAGAAATTATGTGCAAGTTTATTTTTTTCACTGTAATGCATGTATGATGCCCAGAAATTGTAGATCTGGCTTGCAGCTTAGTAAGTTTTGAAATGCAGCCAATAATATACAGTATAAGGGTATGACCAGACCCTTGCTTAGAGTTGCTGTCAAAGATTTATTTTTATTGGATTATAACTTTAAAATATTGAGATGGATATTACCACAGACAGTCCCTATTACACCAGATAATTATTGATAAATTAAGGACAGGTCTTGCTTGGCATTTTGGCATATTCCCATTCTTACATCCTCTTGCATACAGGATGTGGCCCAAAAATCCCCCCTCCACTCAAATCCAAACAAGAATTATATCTTGCTTTCTGACAACACCATATCTCTCTTTTCTGTCATTTTTTTTTTTTATAATTGAGAGAAATTGAAAACCAAAACATTAAAATACTGATAGCTAGAAAATAAAGTGGAGATCAAATTAACCAAGGCATTTCAACAAAAACATTTATTTTGGAAAACATTGTGATCAAAATTAGAGAACAGTAACCACTGTAGCACGAATGAAGATTACAACAAAAACTTTGGACGGTTGTAACTGTAAAGAATTTTTAGGAATTGTTTGGACCCCTGCTTTGAATGACTTCAGCACATCTGTGGCCTAGGGACATCACTAGTTTTATCACACTGCGCTGGTGTGATCTTGGTCCCAGTCTTTCTTTCACTCTCTTCCACAGTTCGGTGACTGTAGTGGGTTTCTTAGCCATAACTTTGTTGCCAAAGATTTTCCAGAGATTTTCAGTTGGGTTTAGTTCAGGACTCTGTGCCAGCCATTTCATTATTTCTTCTTAGCTTCAAGGAACTGCTTTTACCCGTTTTGCAGTGTGACTGGAGTATTGTCTTGCACTAAAAAATGGAGACTTATTGGTTGATGCTTGCAGGGAAGGTACACATGTTGCTGAAGGAGGTTCTGATAAACATTTGCATTCACTCTGCCATGTAGCTGTATAAGAGGCCCAACTCCTGTGGCTGAAAACATCCCCTAAACTATAACACTTCCTTCTCCAACTTTCACTGACTTCTTTATGCACTCGGGGTTTTTCTCCAGTTTGACACCAAACATAATGTTTCCCATTTGACCCAAATAAATTAAACTTGCTCTTAACACTAAAGTGAACTTTGGGTGAGTTCTTCTCTCTCCACACAACATGCTCCTTAGCCAAGGTGAGTCTAGCCTTTTGATTCTTTCTGATGGTCACCACAGAGTGCGCTTTCAGTCCGATTTCTCTTGAAGGTGCCAAGACCGATTCATACCCTTTTTATCACGGAACTGGCGAGCAATTCCAGCTACAGTGCTGAACCGATTCCCCGTTAAGAGTCTCTGTATTGGTCTTACTTGGACGACCAGCCTATTTGGGGGACTTGAATGAATTAGTGTCATTGTAAAGCTGCAATATTCGAGAAATTTTTGGTTTGATTTGATGATTTTGTTTCATTGTATGGATGGGTCGTCCCTTTGGCCTTCATCTGGACCACTTCCTGGTGCAGGGTTTCAGTACCCTTAGAGCAATCATCTTACAATCTCACTGAAAAATAGAGGAATGCTGTCAGTTAAATAAGGTTTGTCATATAATTAAGGAAATGTGCACCATGTGCCAGATTAACACCAATAACAGGTATCTGTAAGTGTTCTCTAATTTTGAGTTCTTATTCAAATATCTCAAAAGTTTTTTATACTGTGCTTCAGAATACAATTAATTTATGAAATATACTTAAAGAACTGCCCTTCTACTCCTGATAGGATAACTTCAGATAACTTGCAGTGACCTTGAAATTTAGGAAATTGAATGTTGTTCTCTTACTTTGATCTCCACTGTATATGTCAGCTGTGGTTGTTCATATAGCCACTGACTCGCTTCGGTTATAGAATGTGTTTGTCACTGTTTTTAAAAACTAAACAGAAGTGTATTTAACTGCCGTGTGAAATAAGAATTCGAATGGCAGTGACTCATTCTGGCTCTTAAGAGCTATAGAGAAGGTATGATGAGAGGCAAATTTTGGTGTCATACATTATCACTGAATGATTTGATCAGTATAAATTGACATTTGCTCATAATGAGCATACAAGATAACACCGTGGCTCATACATTGAAGCAGATAAACCTTTCAGGAACACAAAGGCCTCTTGATTTGCAAATTTTGTCTTTTTCTGTACGATAATACTGTAATACTTCACATGTTAGAGAAGGCTAAAAAAAACTAAAATAAACAAACACATTTTTACACAATATTCCTTACTGATTTACTCTGAGCAAAGGGCTGTTTTAGAGTGGCTCTGTGTTGGACTAACTAAAAAAAAAATTATAAACTGATATAAAATATATATATATATTTGCATTTATTTATGATTTTTTTTGAGTCAGTGTCTGCTGGACAAATTAATTCTAGAGCCTGATGTCTGATCAAATAGTGTGAAGTTTGCAGAGTAATACCTTACTTAGTATTATAGTAAGTATCCTTACTTGGTATCCTTGCTTAGCATTACTTAGTAATTTTATATATTTTAATTATTTTTAGATTTTTATTTTTTTTTTAGAACTTTAATGGGTATTCTAGCCAATTGATGACCTCTATACTAACAAAAGACTAATTTCGATTGCATGTTTTTTTGAAATATAGTGTCTTTTGTCATGCTGTCAGCTACAAATAGCACTGTAGTACTCTAAACTCTGTTGAAGTTTCTTACCCCCATGATCAGCGCAGTAAATGTGAAAAATAGCTGTATAAAAATAGAGATACTCAGTATGCTGCCTTCAGAGATGTTCTCTGACTCATGTCTCTCATCTCTGCAGTCTGGTGGACGACCGCTGTGTGGTGCAACCAGAATCTGGGGACCTAAACAACCCTCCTAAGAAATTTCGAGGTAAGGGCGCATTTATGTCTCTGTAACGTCAGACTCTAAGGTGTTATACACAAATGTTTTAGAGATCTCAGTGGAAGATGTGTTAGACCTGTTGAATAACATTTTTGTTTTCTTTTTTGCCTTTATTTGAAGGACTTTTAAGGGATGCAAAATATTATCAAAACGTTATCAAAATGATTTGAAAAAAAAGGAAGAAGCTGAAATGCCTTGCCGATAAGACGAAAAGCTCCCATGTGCTTAGGGTGTGCTAGCTATGAGATCACATCAGCAGTGTTGTCATTCTTGAAGAGAACTTTTGCCTGAATGATTCACTGTTCACTGCGTTTAATCTGAGAATGCATGTACAGATCGATGTGTCTAGTGTGCGATAGAGTCAACAGTTACTACTATGTGCAGTAGCAGCAGCGGCAGCCTCCCCCGGGTCCTAATGCCTGTCCAGTAAGGTGTTTTATTTACTTAGGGGACCCAGTTGGCCGACTGATCCGTGTTCTAACTAAGGTTCCAGAAGAGCTCACCCATGGCCTTCTTGATGAGAATCCCTCCCACCAATGGCCCGCTCCATTCCTACAAGCAATTCACGAAGAACTCACCAGGATGTGGTGCACCCCCTACTCGTGTTAATCCCTCTATTTCCACCGCTCTCACCACTGTTGACTGTGCTGAAGAAAGAGGTTATAGCAAGCTCCCCCATCTGGAAGAGGCAGTTGCTGTGCATCTGTGCCCTCCATCACCCTGGGAGCCCATGCAGCGCATCCATCTAAGCCCTGCAGGACTACTTCAGCCCTAGCAAACAGTGCTTATTCAGTGGCTTCCAGGTTGGTTCAGTGCTTCACATGAGGGCAATGCTTCAAGTGTTCCAGGCCAAACTTCTCTGCACCATGGACGAGTCCGGCCAGAGTTCTTATGCCTTTAGATAGCTGCACACAGCGACTGACCTGTTTCTGTGGTGCTGGAGCGCCACCTTTGGCTGAATTTGAAAGAGATCAGGGACGCTGACGCTGAGCTCCATCCTGAGCTCCATCCGCTCAGCAGCCTGCCAAGTTGCACTGCCTTAGCCCCAGCCTAAACCTGAGCTTGGGCTTCAGCAGCACCAAGGTCAAATTAGGGACTTCATGTCCCCTCAGGGCTTTCCAGAGGATGCTTGACTACATGTCGGCCACTTCCTCTGTGATTCCGCTGTTTAGACACTCAGAGCAGCTCTTTGTCTGCTTCAGAGGCTGCTCTAAATGGCTGCCAGTTACAAAGAATAAACTATCTCGCTGGATAGTGGATCCTATAGCCTTGGCTTACGCCTCAGCAGGCTTGCAGTGCCCTAAAGGTGTGAATGTGAGGTGCACAATAGGAATGGGGTATTACTTGGTTTGGTCCATTGGGTTTTTATAACAGGATTTTTATTGTCGACACTGGCTGGCTGTCGCAGTCTAGCTTCACCAAGTTTTATAACTTGGACGTCCATGCCTTACAGGCACTGATTTTATCTGCTTAATTTTACTTAATCCCCTTTGTAAGTGGAGAGGGTTATGTTATGTAGTCCTCAGCCTAAATGGCTTGGGTCTTATTATTGGCTCATGCTTACAGGAACCCTCAGTACGAGTGCTCCGTGGCTGTGCTTGCAGAGCGGCTTCGTTCTACACTTACTTATTGCACGGTGCTATTGGACGTGCTCCCCAGTAGCGTGTCAATGCAACAGGATAGATGTTTTGAAAGGGAACGCTCCAGTTAATAACGTAACCTTGGTTCCCTGAGATAAGGGAATGAGCATTGCATAGGCTGCCGTGCTATAAGGTTGCATGCAAATCGATGACTGTTGCTTCAGATTCTGATGAAATGGTGCTCAGAGCCGACTTACACCGATTTCGGTTCCTCCCCTTTGGTGGGTTGAAGCGCCATTGGGTTGTGCAGCTACACAAACATGAACACATCAGGCTTCAGTATCAGAGTAAACAGGATAAGCATTTCAATGCAACGCTCATTCTCTTATCTCAGGGAACCGAGGTTGCATTAGTAACCTGAGTGTTTTCTGTTGTAGTAAACTTGCTTGGTAGCTCACCTAGTACACTTGCTATCTGTGTATCATTAATCCTGTGAAGCACTGGTCACACAATAAAGGAGCTCAAAGACAAGTAGAAACAAGCTAAAATGGCATGGTTGCTTTTTCGTCCTATGTTTGTTTTCTTAAAGGTATAGTTTACCCAAAAATTCTGTCATCATTTACTTGACGTCAAGTTTTTCCAAATCTGTATGAGTTTCTTTCTTTAGTTTAAGCACAAAATATATTTTGAAGATTTTTGGTAACCAAACAGTTGATGGTAGCCATAGACTTCCATAATATTTTTTTATTTCCATACTATAGCCCAATTCGGACGGTAGTTGTTTCTCATGTGGACGTCTGTAAAAATAAATTTACATATCACCTCAGTGATAAAACTCATGGATTCGGATGGCGATCTATTCACAGAGGAGGAGTGAGTTCTGTGATCCTACGAACCTGGGAATGCACTGCTCAGGTGACCAGTCACATAATTGTCTGCTGTAAATAAAAAAAACATTGTCTGATGTTTGTCAAAAAACAGTAGGTAATTTGGCCGGGGATTTTTACGGGGGTGGTGAGAGAAAAACACCGACATCCTGGATTCGGACGGGATTTCACCCTTGTAAATGGTGAAAATCATTTACGCCCCCCTGAGAAACAATTACCATCTGAATAGGGCTTGTGTCAGTCAGTGGTTACCATCAACATTCCTCAAAATATCTAAGAAAGAAACTTTTTCATTTTTGGTTTCAAATTTTCATTTTTGGTTGAACGATCCCTTTAACACTATTGGTTAGGGTAGGGTTAAGTGTAGTTGGTGTGTTAATTTCAATCGCGACAGAGCATTAACCTTTTAGTGCCAATCACTGGACATTTCATTTCCAATGTACCGTAATACAGTACATGCAATAACCAACATAAAACATTGCCAGATTCATTTTCATTTATTTTGGTTAAAACTAAATGTGCTTTTACCACAACTCACTGGGCATTTCACTTTGAAAGTATTGTGAAACATGCAAAAAGCAATGTAATATCAGGCATGTTTTTCCCATAAGCCTGGGTTGTGTTTTTTCTTTGAACCTGAGCAAGGTAGTTGTTAAATAGTAGACCACATGGGAATCCCAGGTGCTATAAGAATACTGTACGTTGTGCAACACTTTCAAAAGGTGCTATACAATACAGTTCACTTGTGTTTTCACTAAAGAGGTCTCACCCAATTTTAGCAAAATAGAGGAGGTCAAAGAAAGTGTTATTTGACTGTTGGGAAAAAGCTCATGAAGTTTAGTTCCAGCAGTAACACACCTGTCTGTCATTTTTCGGTGAACTTGAAGACCTTGATTAACTAGTTCAGGTGTGGCTAATGGAGCTGTGAAAAAACTTATTAGTATGGAGATCTTCAGGAGCAAGATGAAATTATTATTTCGATTATTTAAAACATAAATCTTATATCAGTTTTGTGGTGGTAATGTATTTATGGCACCTCAGCTTCATCAAACAGTCAAATACATCTAATGCCACTTCAGATACAGCTTATGTGTTTCTTGCAGTGGAAAAATGTTTGAGAGTTTGTTGATGTTGATTTCATTTGAATGGCAACAACTCTACAGTTTCTTATTATTCTAACTGAATTAATTGAAAGAATATAAGAATTTGATGTGAAAGATGACACATGGAAACACACATGGACACAGATGGAAATGGTTTTTTATTTTTTTTTTAAACAGTGGGAAATTTAATCTGTTTTGTTATATACGGCAAATTATTTCTACCTTTTTACAGTCACAAAGCACTTTATTTTTAGAGTTGTTTAAATGAGAAAGTCCAGATTCCAGATTAGGGGAATTGTAATGTTTAATAATTTTTTATTATTATTATGTAAATCATTTTTGTTTGTAAATGCTATCAAAGAAAATCGGAATCGATAGGTCACACTTACAAAAAAATTGGAAATCCGAATTGACCAAGAAAATTGCAATCGGTGCATCTCTAGTGCAAACTGAGCCTTAGGCATGCCGGGAGAAACCTCTGAGCCCCTTCTGCTCATATAGTGCTGTATGACAGCCTGTCACATTCTAGCATGATGTGCTGTCTCACTTTTTTTTACCAGTTGGTGCATTTATTTAGTGCATTATCTTCCCACCTGTGTCCAAGGTCTCAGTCAGTCTTAAACCAAGGCAAAAGCTAGTGGTGCTCAGATTAGAGTCTTACAGCTGATTAATGATTTATGAAGTCCAGATTTCTTAAAGGAGGCTTGCTTATTTGCATCATTGAAATGTTATTGTTTACATTATGGGCAGTGTTGGGGAAAGTTACTTTTAAATGTAATGCATTATAATATTTTGTTACTAAATAGCTAATTGTGTTACTTTTTAACTTTTTATGGAAAGTAATGCATTACGTTACTTTCGTGTTATTTTTTGTCACCTGGGCTAGGCTTGCTTATTAATAACAAAAAAAACAAAAGTTATATTTTTGGCAACTGTAAAGGTCCTTTCACACCAAAAGTGAAATTTATAAGCCTCAGGCTGAAGGACGTAACAGTATATATTATAGCAGTATATTAATGTTTTCATATAATCACCCCAAACGTCTCATAATATTTGTTTTTGATTAATTTTACCATTTCTACTGTATATATATATATATATATATATATATATATATATATATATATATATATATATATATATATATATGCAAAAGACAGCCAGTGATTGCCACTGAAATGGTATTGGCTAAAACCCTTCACATGCAAAGAGGATTTGAAACGTGTCTGTGTCAACTGGTAAAGTTAACTGTCTTTGCCAGCTGTTAGAGTCTTTCAGAGGTTTTTGCATATGAAGTGTTCAAGCTCTTGCCACTGCTCAATTCTGGCTGTTTAGTGTCTGGCGTCTTTGCCCAATCTGAGGTGTTTCTTTTTGTGACGTTGATGTTTTAACATGCTTCACACTGTTATATTACCTTTTAAGTCCAACTGAGGGAGTTGAGCGCAAGTAGCGTATGTAGAATCCTTTTTCTTTACAGTCCTTACATTTTTGAGGGCCGTTTATATCCCTCATAATTGCAATAAAACTGGCATTTGGCTTCGAATCAGGTATTCTTTTTGACCAAGTTTCTCTTGCTACAGCATAAAGCTGCTGAGGCCGTGGCGTCCTCCTCCTCAGAGAACTGAGGCTTTCTGCATATTTGGCTTGAGGAGTTGGAGAGAGTGATAAAATATTCTGCACTTCAGTATCATTTTTTCCTCCTGAAGTCCATTTTGAACATTAGTCAAAGCTTCTTATATCAAAAACAGTCGTAATTTAGTTTGACGTTTTTCATCCTTTCTCTGACCCCTAAAATTAAACCGCCTGTTTTTGCTACTGTGCCTTTAAAAAAACAAGTTTTTTCATTTACTCACTCTCATGTTTTATGGTTTTCTTTTTGTGATGCTTACATTATGCTCTAGCTGTTCTTTCTCTAAAATGAAAGTGAATTTCAGAATGACTAAAAAGCAACATAAAGATTCATGAATGTGGTCCATTTGATGATAATTTGATGTATTTTTGAAAATCTTCTGCAGATGTAGCTTTAAAATCTCACTTGCATATACATACACTACTGTTTAAAAGTGTGGGATTGCTAAGACTTTTTAATGTTTTTGAAAGAAGCTATTTATGCATTTTATTTCATAAAAAATACAGTAAAAAATATGAAATATTATTACAATTTAAAATAAAAATTAAAAATGTTTTTAAATAGAAAACAGTTATGTATTCCTGTGATGCAAAGCTGAATTTTCAGCATCATTACTCCAGTCTTTAGTGTCACATGATCCTTCAGAAATCAATCTAATATGCCGATTTGCTGCTCAATAAATATTTCTCATTATTATTTGTGTATTGTTCTGCTTAATATTTTTGTGGGAAAAGTTTTTTTTTATGTAAAATCTTTACTGTCACTTTTGATAATTTTAGTCCTATTAATTTCAAGTATTTCTTAAAAAAGTTAAAAAAAAAAAAATCAAATAAAATGACTGACCCTACACTTTTGAATGGTGTATCCTTTAACAATGGACTGTAGCAGGCCTGTTGCTGTCTCTGAGCGTCATACACTAATAAAACAGCTTAGGCTCCAGACCTTGAATCTATTATGAATTCATTTAACTTTGTGAGATGATCTGATCACCTGGGATAGATTTATTTACCTAATTGAAAGTCACTGTATTGAATATCGACCTCCTCCTACCTTTACCCCTCCGGTTCAGTGCTGGTAGTCAGTCACCCGGTGGTTATTTTTATAATTGATGCTTTTTTAGTTTTGCCAGTTGTTTTTGTCTAATCATTAACTATGGCACATAACCAAATGTTTTTGTTGAGTGTTTGGCGAATACTTAGTGTTATTTTGCTTAATAGAAGCAGCCTATGTGATTCTTCAAACAGCGAATCAGTCGCTCCGACACAGATCTCTGTGGTTGTTCATGAGGATGAGTGAATGTGGCAGATGGATGAGGCTTTGTCAGCTTGTTTTGTATGGCTGTATGTTGGCATTTTATGGAGTTCATTGTGTGTATCTTAACATATCTATCTATGTCTGTATGTATATTTTGTTTGTGTCAGCTTCATTAAACACAGATGGATGGGAAGCGGAATTGTTCATTACTTTGGCCTCAGTGTGACAGACTTTGATGGACAGGTGTTGTGTTTTTATAGCGACTGATGGATGAAGCTGAGAGTCAGACAGCTCTAGTTAGCCAGATGGATGGCAGATTCTCCCTTTCCAGTGTAATATATATATACTCAAGCTTTTTAGTGTTGGTTGAAGCTAAAAGATGAAGTGCTAACAAGAATGCTCTTTATAGAGAATACTCTAGAGATATTTCTCTTTAACAAACACAACCCCTGTATATCTATTTTATTTTATTATTTTTTTTATTATTGTATTTATCATGGAAATATACAATTTATTTACATATATTGACATTAGTCATAAAAAAAAGATAAACTAGTCAACAATTGAACAGACAATTTGGAGTGTAAGAATTTACTACTCTCATCAGCTTTTATGTTTAACATTTTAGCATATTTGGGACTATTATTTTAGTGGGATTACAAGATATGATGAGGAAAATTTATTTTATTTGATTGAACAATTGAAACTGGATAGGTAAAATCATTGACCAAAATTAAACTGTATCTTAGAATCTGTTTAATAATCATCTGTGGCATAGTTGTTTTCGTGCCTATATTAACAGTTTACAACATTCACACATTGCAAGTTAGTACAGGTCAGTTAGTACAGATATATGTTTCCATTCAGTAAGTCTGAATAAATCCAGAGAATTCTGGTAGTTTATGGCTAAACTTTTGGGTTTGAATTTTATGTAAATTTAGATGCCATTTGGATTTAAATTGGCTTGCCTTAAAGGGATAATTTAGCCCAAAATTTAAATTCTGTTATTAATTACTCACCCTCAAGTCATTCCAAACCAGTAAGACCTTTGTTCATCTTCAGAACACAAATTAAGATATTTTTGATGTTCCGAAGATGAACGAAGGTCTTCCAGGTTTGTTAAGACATGAGGGTGAGCAATTAATAAAAAGAATTTTCATTTTTGGGTGAACTAACCCTTTATTTTAGATCTTGTGATGATCAAGTTGGTGAAAGTCTTCAGTCTCTCATTTCTCGTATTTTTTATAATGTCTGTAATCAGAAAATGCTCAATGTGGCAACCTAGAAGTCACTCTTATCTTGAATGATTTCTACTTTACCACACTGAGTATTTCCGTAACCAGTTTCCTTACACAGTTCTTTATTGATGACACTGTGGTAGCTAACCAGTCATTCTTCATACATGCTAACAAAAAGATGGCCTTCTCCTTCAGCTGTACTCCACCCAGCTACTGTTTCAGGCTGCTGTCATCTATCAGCTAGGCATCTCTCGTCTTCCCTCTTCTGCTGCTTGACACCCTGAGCTTAATCGAAATGACTTCAGTCTGCCGAAATCGAGTCTCAAAATCCTCACATATGTTTATGTATTTATGAAGATCATTTCATAAGCTGTGAGATTGAAGAACATTTCGGGCCTAGAGTGACTGGCTAAAGTAAAGCAGAATTTATTAAAGGGCTATTTAAATAAATAAATATAAAAATTCTGTCATTATTGCCAACATAGTTTTAATGTATATTTAAGTTTTTTTTGGTGAATTATTCCTTTAACTTTACTCTTGTTAAATATTTTTTTATTTAAAATAACATAAAAGCCACAATCCAAAACATTATCTCTGAACCTTTCAGGACATGAGCCAAGCAGGTGTAAGGCTGCAGAGGCAAAACATTCTGCTGTGCCACTGATGGAAATTAGACTTAATTGGATGTATCTAAGCAAATGCAAAGTGCCTTGATAAGCTTGTGATATAGCAAGGTCATGTTTGCTCTGATCATGACTTGAGTTCTGTCAGCTGTGGCTACAGCAGATGGCTGTCACATTATTACTGATACCATATGCAAATATTAGGGAAAGTACTCATTTCATGACTGGCTTTGAATAACACTAGCTGCACTAACGCAGTCAGATATGCACATGAAGTTTTACCATAACCATCTGCGGGTGTTACAGTTATAAGCTTGTGGTGGAGCATTTGAATAGACCTTTTTTTCTTGAACTGAAAGTGTAGCTGGTAGTTGGTTCACAAATGCTGTTCGCAAGGAAGCACTGTTTCCCACTAACTGCATTATTTTTCAGTAGTGTGACAGAATGTTTTCACAGTGTAGCTTAGTTTACCAATGTATATACCAATTATAGGTTCATGTGAAAAATGTATTAAAATTATTATTAGAATGATTTTTAGTCTATTTTTAAATTATTGTTTTATTAAGATGATTTATCTTAATTTTGTTAAAATTGCTTTATATAAATTTTTTTTTACATCAGTATCTTGTGTAGTGTAGTTACTTTTTCAAAAACTGCTTTTTCAAACGGCTTCAAGGCACTGTGTGTCATGTTTATATGCCAGGCTGGATTTTTTTTTTGTTATTGAATTTCTAAATTTCAGAATTATCTGACTCCTGTCTTGTATCCTGTCTTGAAATGACTCCTGTCTGTATCCTGTCTTGAAATGGATACAAGGCTGGAACAATGGATGTATTGTGTTGTGACAATAGAGATGTGGTCATGGTCAGTGAAAAGCTCACCTGCTCCTCGCTCCAAAAATCTCCAGTCAAAGGTGGACAATGTGTAAATGTACTTGAGGTAAATGGCCTTTTTAGGGTTAAATAATTAAATAACTTTTTAAATAAGAGTGTAATTTTCTTTAAAGGGCTGGTGTCTCGAACACAGCTGCCACACACCGCTGAACAGACATACGCTGATGCACTTCCTGTTTGATTGATGCGGCACAGCTGTGTAGGTGGACAGACACATCAGACCTGGCTTCTACCGCAGGTTTCTCATACAGGATGAGCTGTGCTCACCAAACAAAGAAAGTTAAAACTATGGACAGTGCCCTCAATCAAGTTTTTTTTTTTTTTGTATTTGTAATTTATAAAAGCCCTCCTAGGGACAAGTGTTGCAAATTAGCTTCAGCTACAAGCACTATGATACATGCATGGGATGCCTGTTATTTCAGTTTCATCTATGTTTATTATATCGGTCCCTAAACAAATAAAACATTAAATAAATAAATAGAAATGTCAAAATCAATGTTTATAATTATTATTATTACTAAAAGTACGTTTTTACATAAAAAAAAATATTATATATATATATATATATATATATATATATATATATATATATATATTCATTTTCCCTCAATATTTTTGTATTTATTCTTTTTTAAAATCCACATTTTTTTTAACCAGATATATATATATATATATATATATATATATATATATATATATATATATATATATATATGTATATATATATATTAATAATAATAATAATAATGTATATATATATATTAACAATAATAATTATTATTGTATTTTCACATTTATATACTTTATATTTAAAAAATGTTCATATTATTTTTTTTGGAATGGTATTATGGCATTACGAGTACATTGTAAACACTGTATTTCATTACATCATGATACTGCTGTTATGAGCAAGGCTTAGGCTATCATGGGGGAAACACCTGAGCTTTTTCTGAAATAATACAGGATCTTTTTTATACCTTTCTCTCCTGCTCTCTGTAGGTAGCTGTAGCAGAACAAGTAGTGGTAGGGCTTTGCTCACTGTGATTCTGCCACGACTAAATCTTTAGATCCCTCATGGTATTAATAGGCTGCTTAAGCTGTTTAAAAGGCTTGGTTTCCAGAGAGCCTTGCAGCGTCATTCAAAGGTTTGCCCTTTCTTTCTGATCCTGGGTCACGGCCACAAACGTATTCCCAGGGTCCTGTGAGTAGCAGCATACTGCCAAGAAACACCCATTCAGTTTATATCCTGTGAATTTTAGTGATGACCATGAGCAACAAGATAGTGATCATTTTGGTATCTCTGAGTGTCTCTGAAACTTTGTTCAGTGATGCTGTTGTTAAATGGATTAAAATGGATGATAAATAGACCAAATCTGTGATTGTACAGACCTTTTTTTTTTTTTTTTTTTTTTTACAAAAATAAAGTATCTAAAGCTGAAGGTTTAAAATTTTTAATTTTTTTTTTTTTTTTTTTTTTTTTTTAAGAATCGTTCCTCTTATTGTAATCATCTCAGACAGGGCTTTGAATCTCAGACTGGTTTTGATTACTACAGAAAAAAAAAAGTGAGAGTGAGCATGAACGGTTGTGTTTGCTGGCTCTGGAACAGACGTGTGATGCCTATCGTAGCATTATGAGTAATGCCTTTGACAGCTCATGACACTAATTTGCTCAGCGGTTATGTGAATTTGTGAAAGTCTGTATGTAGATAGTATTTCAGTACATTTAAAGTACATATGTGAGCAGGCCTTCAGGGTACACGATAACTATAAAGATAGATATCTATTAAAATAACTATATTAGCATCCACACGTACACACAATAATGTTATATTTATTATAACTGCATACACGGTGCATTGCTGTAATATCAGCTGATATTGTATATATTTATTGGAGAAATCTAGTGCATAGTTAATTGTTTATGCTCATTTGTTTTATTTTTACCTTTATGGTTATTTAATTCCTAATTTAAAGTTAAGTTTAAACTACTAGTAATTTATAATATGAACACTGGTAAATGTAATATTTAGCAAAATTCATAATATAAAAATACATTTTTCATGCTGTACATAATTCATAAATACAGGATTCATAAATTCAGCATTTAAAGTGGGTGATTTTTATGAATTTATTTTTAATCATTCAAACAAATAGTATAGCATTTTAATATCTGCCATTTATCTGTTTTCTGCCATTACATGAAACATTATTTGGCTCATCAGTATTGACTATAATGTTAATATTTCTGGCCAAAATACCATACAGTTAGTGTTATTATTGTAAAATCATGGTAAATGGTTATAAAAGGAGTGGTGGTAGGGGTTTCTTTTAAAACTGTACATTTCTTCTGTGAGTTGTTTGACAGCCTGTAGTGTTTGTTTTGGTGTGGTGTGACTCTCTGTGGTTTAGCGTGCTAACTCCCTCTTATCTCTGAGTTTAACCTAGCGCTGCCCCTCGGCACCATCAACCTACATTTCTTTCCATCATTCCTTCTCATCGCCATCCTCTATCACACTTTCCCCTCTAATGCTCCTCTCCTAACTTTCCACCTCCCCTCTTCAGTGTTTCTTTTTCTTCCCCCCCTCCACCTCTAGTTCCCTGGCCGCTAATCCCTGAGCGTTAGCGTTAGCGGTGGCCGCATTTCTCAGCGCGCTCTGCGGCCGTATTGCTATTTTTACCCGTCACACTTAATCATGTTCTCTTGGGTGTCTTCCCTCCCTTCCTGTTAGTCTTTCCTTCCTTTTACACACTGCCAGGTTCCCGGCCCTCAGTGCAGTCCTGTCCCATCATGATAAGATAAGAGTGTAACTGGTTCTCAAGGATCATAATCTGCTGGTTAACATCATGATGATAGTGTCTCATCCTCAGAGTTTATATGTGTGTTCCCTACAATGAGCAAGGGATGTTTCACCTGACAAAATGTGTATAAATAATGATCTTTATTATTATTATTATTATACATATAAATGTGTATATTATTATAATTTCATATGTAATGGTGATAATTGTATTTATTTTGGCATTGCAAGTACATCAAACACTGTATTATATAAGACTGTTAGAACATTTACTGGTTTTTAGCATAACTTGCTTCTCAGCATATAATGCTTGTGTTCTGGGTGGTGTCTAGGGTTTTTCTAAATGGTTTTGTCTTGATGCTTCTTGGCTGAAAACATTGAAAGAGCATTTTTTTTATCGCCCCAAATATCATAAATCCTATCACTAGTAATCTAAGGTATTATCAGTAAATATGATTTGAGGGATCATTCATGATGACCACAGCACAAACAACAGTAAGTTGTTAAAGTGTGGCATTTTCAGTTTAATTTCAGTTTTCAGTTTTAGTAAAAATTTGTGAATGAATATTTTTTATGCTGATGAATAAAAATGTTAAATTAAATAATATTCTCACTGTTTAATTATTTCTATTTAACATTGGACACATTTATATGAATAAGATTTTATGATTACTAATTTGCTTTTACTTTACCATTTTACTGCATTTTAGCATTTTCACTAAATATTATGAATTTTGAACAGCTGTTTGGTTGAAATTATGGACCTTTGCTTGGGTATATACTGGCAGTTGTCTAAAAAATATAGTTTTTTTTTTTGTTACATATTTTACTGGACACCATGGTTCTGGTGTGTTTGATCTACATGACTTTCCTTTTGGACTTAAACTGGCAAAGTGTCCCAGTCGTTTAACTAATGTGCCAAACTTGAACCCTTTTTGGAAACTAAAAGAATTGTTCTAGTCAGTTGTGCCTGCAGTCACAGGTACCCTCATGATTTCATTGAATAATAAAGTGTACAATTAAGTAGGTCACAATGTCCCTGAGTTTAACCTATTTACATACTTTCTGAAAATGGCTAAATACGCCTTGGTGATTCAGTACTGATGGATATATGGCAGTCTTTGTTTTGTGTTTGGAAGGTTAGTTAGTCCAGTGATTCCCAACAACTGCATCAGTTTCAAGGGGGGCTTGAAATTTTTTTTATTTTCTGTTAAACCTCTAAAAGATAAATGATAATGTATTAAAGACATATTCATGATTTTTTTTAGTTCATTTTTAAGAAAAGAAAACAATCAAATAAAAAAATATATTTAGATAAGTAGTGATTATGCTAAATAATTTACAGTGATGTGTAAGTTAAAGAGAACACATTTCTGCTCTGGTGTTGATGACGTGGTAGCCTTGGGATGAAGTTGGGCCTTACTGTAGGTGTACTGTACATACTTACAAAAAAAACAAAAAGATTTATGTATGCACAGTATAAAGGCAGATTCAAATGTTTGCGTGAACTTAAGGTGTTTTTGTGCATTTTCTGCTTTTCTTTCCAGACTGTCAGTTCAAGTTGTGTCCAATGAACAGGTACTCAGCCCAGAAACAGTTCTGGAAAGCAGCAAAACCTGGTGGAAACAGCACCACAGACACTGTACTCCTCAACAAATTACATGTGAGTTCAATACCATATTTTGGTTTTGTGGATCCAGGCTTATGCCCCCCTATGGAAGTTTATTTTCACCAAAGGAAAAAAAATAAATAAATTGAGCTAAATTGAGCTTTGTAAAAAACAAAAAGACTAAACAAAAACAGAAAATACATGCAGTTAACATTCATTTAATTCTGTGGCAAAAAAAAAAAAAAAAATGTGAGATGTAAACTTAGAATTCTGAGAAAAAAAATCTAAATTGTAGGACAAACTCGCAAGGAGAAAAATGTTTTGTGAGATTAAAAGTCACAGTTATCTTTTTATTTTTATTTTTATTTTTTTATACCTTGGTGGGAACAGGTTTCCATAACCCTCATTATGAATCTTATTGACTCTTTAATTAAATTGTACATATATTAAGTGTATTTTTTTATTTATTAAATAAGACAGTAAACGCAGTTCATTTTCCTTACATATATATCAAATAATTCATTAAAAAAATTTTTATAAACTTCTCTAGACCTTTCATTTATGTGAATTTATATACAGTATTTGTTGTCATTTTATTCTGCATTTTCACCTTTGTTTTTCAGCATGCTGCTGATCTAGAGAAGAAACAGAATGAATCAGAAAACCGGAAGCTGCTGGGAACGGTGATACAGTACGGAAATGTTATTCAGGTAGGACAGCCAGCTGGCAGATGGGAGGTAGAGGGACCTCACTGTGCCATTGAGGTCTTGGCAGGACAGAAGTCCATTGTTCAGTGTTATTTTAGTGACTGTGTCATTGAGCTTGCATTCATAATTGTTCTACATAATTTATCATAATGTATGACTGTGCCATGTTACCTTGAGTATGTTCATGTGTATAGCTAAAGGATTCAATGGGTATACCAGCTTTTTTACATAATGTTCCCTGCATATATAAAAACTATATATACAGTTACTATATATAACACTATAAAAATCAAACATTTGTGTGGTTTCCATTTTGCAGCTGTTGCATTTAAAAAGCAATAAGTACCTTACGGTGAATAAACGACTGCCTGCTTTGCTGGAAAAGAACGCCATGCGTGTGACGCTGGACTCGGCTGGAAATGAAGGCTCCTGGTTCTACATACAGCCCTTTTACAAACTCCGCTCCATAGGAGACAGTGTGAGTGAAAAAAACACACAGTTTAAACAGTTCAGATAGACTGGGGTCAGATTAAAAAAAAGATTATACTCTCCCTCCAGCCGTAGTGCCATATTTACCATTATAGTGTGGTAACAATTCTAGTTGGCAAGTTTGCAAAGCCTTGTTTACTTGAATTTATTAAAGTTTTCTAGCTTAGATTTTTACTGCTCAAAGCTAACATGCTTTTAGAGCATTTTTCTTCATGAATATATGTACATAAACTACCGTTTAAAAGTTTAGGGTCTGTAAATATTAAAGTCTCTTTTTCAGCTCACCAAGGCTGCATTCATTTGAATAAATATATATTTTAAAATGTCATTTATTCCTGTGATGTAAAGCTGAATTTTCAGCATCATTACTCCAGTCTTCAGTGTCACATGATCCTTCAGACATCATTGTAATATTATGATTTACTGCTCAAGAAACATTTTTTATTATTATCGATGTTGTGCTGCTTACTTTTTTATGTAAACTGTAATAGATTATTTCCATTATCTTTGATGAATAGAAAGTTTAAAGGAACATTATTTATTTAAAATATAAATATTTTAGAATTTTTTTTAAGAAAATGCCTTTACTGTCACTTTACTGTCACTTACTGTCAATTTAAGACATCCTTGCTGAATAGTGTTCAGTTATGATACTATTGTGGATGATCCAGTCAACATGGGACTGCATTATATCCTACAACATCTAGACAAACCAGGGACTTATGTGAAACTCCTGTTTGTGGACTTCAGTTTGGCTTTCAATACAATCATCCCAGCACTCTGTCAATGGATCACCAGCTTTCTGACAGATAGGCAGCAGCTAGTGAGACTGTGGAAATTCATGTCAAACAGCCACACCATCAGCACTGGTGCCCCTCAGGGATGTGTTCTCTCCCCACTGCTCTTCTCTTTTTACACTTAACAACTGCACTTCTACTGACTCCTCTGTCAAGCTCCTGAAGTTTGCAGATGACACCACAGCCATCGGCGTCATCCAGGACAGTGACGAGTCTGCATAGACTGTAGAAGCGAGGTCGAGCAGCTGGCTGTCTGTTGCAGTTTTAACAACCTGGAGCTCAACACGCTCAAAACAGTGGCAATGATTTTAGACTTCAGGGAAAGTCATTCAAAATCTTTTTTTTTTTTTTTAAATTACTGACATCAAAGTTTTTAGCAGATGCATATGTATCATGATACTTGCTGCCCAAAGGCAACTTCTGCAGAGGTGAGCAGCAATGAGAAATGTTATCCTGCAGATTGTGCCAAATTATATAAATTCAGAACCCTACACTTGTATTCAAGCAGTCTTGGGTGCAATTCCTTGTTGTAAGGATTTAGAACTAAATAAATGGAACTTGGATTGTCAAATGTATTCTGCTATGCACCAGGGGCTCTAAATGGCCTGAGCTGTAGCTACAACTTTTAACCATCTGGAAAAGATGTAATCTAAACAGATCCAGACATAAAACAGTCTTCGTTTGCTCCATTAGATGTTGTTGTATGGGGGCCATGGGGTGTCATCCGCTGCTGATCTCTGGGGTAAAGCGTGTTTTTACATCAGCTTCCACTGACTGTTACATGATGTCAGAGCTCATAGCATTGAATTCCCCTGCTAATCCCATTAAAAATGGCCTCTGTGGGAGGACATCGCTGACACTGAGCCTCTATAACGGAAAACCACGACAATACTTTGAAACTAAATGGAGCCTGGTCTTATATAAATAACTGCAGAACTGTGGCACTACTTAAATTTGTCTTGAGCTATACAATTTAAAATTAGTTAGTGAAATGATCTAAATGAGCTTAAATACAGTATATTGAAATTTCTTTATTTTGAGTTTAGTAGATTGCAGTATACAATTAAATCTGTTGTATTGATGCGTTATTGAATTTTTGTATGTGTGCCAGTCTGCCAGATGTAAAGGGATACTCCACCCCAAAATAAAAATGTAGTTATTAATCACTTACTGCCATGTTGTTCCAAACCCAAAAAAGCTTTGTTCGTCTTCGGAACACAATTTAAGATATTTTGGATGAAAACCGGGAGGCTTGTGACTGTCCCATTGACTGCCAAGTAAATTACATTGTCAAGGTCCAGAAAAGTATGAAAGACATCGTCAGAATATTCCATCTGCCATCAGTGGTTCAACCGTAACATTATGAAGCAACGAGAATACTTTTTGTATGCGAAGAAAACAAAAATAATGAATTTATTCAACAATTAGTCTCCTCTGTGTCTCTCTGCATCACCGTAGCGCCTTTTTGGAGAATATGAGCTGAACGCAAGCAGCTTACATTCTTTTGTGTCAGCCACGCCACACGGATGCGCTGTTTTCGTTCAAATCAAAGTGTAAATACACGTAGAAAACATATCCTTGTGTCGCGGCTGACACAGAATAGTGTACGCAGTTTGTGTTGAGCAGATATTCTCCAAAATAGCGCTACGGTTACAGTTGCATGGTAGTAATTTAGTTATAAAGTTTAAAGTTTAAATGTCTTCTAGTTTAGGGTGGTAGAAAAACTCAAGCATTTAGTTGCAACACAAAAAAGATAAACCATATATGAGTAAACAATTTATTTAATATAAAATTATTATTATATTTAATAAATTGTTTATTAATAAACAACCATAAAAATAATGAATATATAATCATAATAAATGATGAATGAATAATAATACATTGTATCTTATCCTTGTTTTTACACATTGTCTTATGTTTTTTAATTATATTTTCTACATTGTTTTGAACATACTATTTCTGATGTTTTTATTTCTGATTTATTTTTTTGTTAAAGTTAATTCTAGATTCAGAAGGTCATTTAACTGCACATCATAGTGTATGCTTGTGCGTAACCAAAAAATAAAATAAAATAAATTATATGAATTTTATTCAAATCTATTCAGTTTATTTAGTTGCTTGCTTGCTTATTTATTTACTTCTTTTCCTGGCTTTACCACAGAGTTGTTAACATGACTTTTATGTAAGTCACATAAAAATTGTGAGGGACAGCCTGTCATTGCTACAACCACAAACACTTTCTTCACAAAATATGTTTTAATTTGGAGTTTTTTTTCCTTTCAGGTTGTAATTGGGGATAAAGTGGTTTTGAATCCCGTAAATGCAGGACAGCCTCTACATGCCAGCACCCATCAGTTGGTGGACAATCCTGGCTGCAACGAGGTTTATCTGCTTTTTCTTTCAGTTTTATCCTTTTGTGCATTACACCATGTAATGTGAATGTATGTAAATAACACTATTAGTACAATTCTGCTCTTAACGGCTTTGCAATAAGTGCTTTAAATGGAAACGTACTGTCTGTAAACCAGCGCTAAATTAACTTCTGCTGCGTAAAACTGGAATTAATGTCCATGCAATTAGAACATCCTGAACCCAGTGTTAGTGTGAAAGCTATTATGCTATGATAACACTAATTTAAGAGCCACTTTCTCTGCCAGAATGTCTCTGCATTGTGAATGATTGTTTTTAGTAAGTGCTCATGCTCAAAAAATACCATAGTTTGTCTCATGACGCCCCCTCCTCCTTTTGTCCTCTCCGTTCTCCTCAGGTGAACTCTGTGAACTGCAACACTAGCTGGAAGATTGTTTTATTTATGAAATGGAGTGACAACAAGGAAATCATTCTTAAAGGGGTAGGTGCCTCACAGACACATTACATATTTTAGAATGTGATGTTGCTAATAACTTCTTTCTGGTTGCTGGGTGACGTGGTTCGGCTGTTTCATGCCGAGCAGGAGAAGTTTCTCACTTGCGATGAACACAGGAAGAAGCAATATGTGTTCCTGCGAACCACCGGCCGCCAGTCCGCTACTTCTGCCACTAGCAGCAAAGCATTGTGGGAAGTGGAGGTGAGTTGCATGTGTTGTCCATTAAGATAATCTTCACAAATTAACACAACTTCATTAAATGGTCTAAATACTATACTTAGAAATAAAAACTAAAATAATGCTACAAACAACTACAACACAGTCACTTGACTTATGTCACCAACAATATGCTTCCCCCAGCTCTTTTAATCTTAAATTCAATCAAAAGTATTTATTTAAAATCTACAAGCTGAAAAGTTTGTGTTTGCAAGAGTCCGAGTATAAAAGCGGGGCTTAAAAACGGACTTTACGAGGCTGTAAAAGCGGACTACTGAGAAGAGGAGGTTTCCTCTTTGGCTCTATAATTTTTATTCAGTCAGATGGGCCATTGAATTAATAGAAGATGTTACACCTCGGGTGTGCATTACTTTTTAATAATACAACAGACCGGAGTCAATTAATGCTCTTATACTACGGTTGCCACACCTCAAATATTGTTCACATGTTGTATTTCAAGACATTCGTCAGGGTTTTGAGCTTAAAACCCTTTTGTGTGTAGGATTAATTTCATATGCATCTCATTCAAGGCCTCCGTTGCTAATTCCAAAATGTCATTTTAGACCTAGTAACAGAGGCTTGAGCCATTGATGGCAGACTGATACAGTTAATAATGAAGTTATGAGAGAGAGAGAGAGAAAGATATAGAGTATGTGCTCTAAAATGTAACTTTTTGGCAAAAACATAGAAATAATTTGTAATTTTTTAAAATCTTTTGTTTGCTATATTTATTTGCTTGGTCAGTATCGTTGTGGGTTTTGGTTCTTTTGCTGTCGAGGCTGTAAGGACCTTTAAATAACAAATCATTTGGCGAAGTGATATGGACATGTAATGTGGTCAAGACCTGCCTGGAACTACTTTAGCTGTGTTTCTCTGAAAATAATTGCATACCTTCGAACATTCATCAGCCAATCAGATTCAAGCATTCAACAGCCCCCATAGTATGTATGTGTGTGTGTATATATATATATATATATATATATATATAATATATATATATATACATACACACACACACACACACACATACACATACTATACATATACTGTATCAGTCATTATGAGGTCCTGGTGGGACTGTTTCATGTCCTCGACAGCCTCTGTAGTAATTTAGCCGCTTGTTACTGTAACTACCATTTTCAAGACACATAAAAGCTTTAAAAAAATCTTATTACTGATGTATTTTATGTCATAGATTAAAATGTGAGAATATTTTAAGCTTGTGTTAACCACAGACCTTATATCAGGCATTTAACCAAAACCCATTCAAAAAACACACTGACTTAGGGACGGTGGAATCGGAAGTTCAAAAAAACTTGTTTGTGGGTTTTAGGACTCATTCCTGCAGCACTCTATTGAATGATCTCTTTAAGTATCTCATATGCTAATTGTGACATTCCTCCCAATCTCTTATTTCAGGTGGTTCAGCATGACCCGTGTCGTGGTGGCGCTGGTTACTGGAATAGTCTTTTCAGGTTTAAACACTTGGCCACAGGACACTACCTGGCAGCAGAGGTGAGTGAGGTGTGTTCTACTAGCTCGGGATCCTCCCTCAGCTGTTCCCAGATCAGCACTAACCTCTCCCACTGGGTAGGGAACCTTACTAACTTCCTCTAGATTTTCTCTGGCTTAAAACTACAGTCTGTAAGATTTTCAGCATTCCTCTGAATGTTTCCGTCACAGCCTCAAACCTGACTTGAGCTGATTTTTGCCCCGTTAGATGCCAAATTGGTTAAATCTAACACAGTACAGCTTTAATCACTTCTGTGATGCTGTTCTCTGAACGTGGCTAGCTTGGGTAGCCAGAGTTGTTTAAGGATATTTTGACAGAAACCTGATAAAAATAAAAAAATAAATCAATCAGTTGATTTCCTTTAGCATTTTGATGACATTTTTGGTGATTTGTCTGTCCACAGGTTAATCCTGACTATGAGGAAGAGTCACAGGAGTCACGTTCATCTGTAAGTAGTTATATTTCTGTTAAATAGTTGGCATACAATTTGGGTGTATTACCAGCTTATCTAAACTGCTGGCTGAATTTTGGTTTCCTGTTCCAGGTGGCAGATTTTTCACACTTTAACTTCCAGGTACTGTCAGACCTGCTCACATACGAAGCTTATGTAGCTTCATCTTCATGTCAAAGGCCTTTAGTACTGTTCTCTATAATTCTCTTTGCATAGCTCCACGTGTTTATGTTTGCTTTTATTGCTCATTATAGCTTTAAAATGTGATTCTGTACATCTTTTGATATATCAACAGCATTTCTGGGCAAAATACAGTCACAGTGTTATTTTAGTATTATCTATAGACTATTTTAGAATTTAAAAATATTTTGAATTGGCTTTTATTATTATTTTAATTATGTTTTTATTTAATTTGTAGCTTTAGTAATTCTTTCTTTCTTTCTTTCTTTTTATTTGATATTTCTAGATAGTTGTAATACATTTTTATTTTAGTTTTAGTTTTAATAAAGTTAATACTCAAACTTTAATTTATTTCAGTTACTTGTCAATTCTAATAAATTTAATTTAAGTTTATATATATATATATATATATATATCTATATATATATATATATAGCCTATATATATATATATATCTAATATATATATATATATATATATATATATATATCTCAGCCTTATTTAAATTACTGATTTTTTTTATAGTTTAGTTTTGGTTTTAGTTAACAATAACAACACTGGTTACAATGAAAGTAACACATTGAATTAAATGTTAAAACACACATTGTTTCGAAAGTTTATCTACAAAACATGACATGTAAATGTAAAACCCCTACCAACCTTTGTCTGTGCAGAATAGATATATTAAATATTAAAACTGTTATGATTATATAAAGTAAACCATGTAACTTTTGCATCATTCATGCATGGATGCAGAAAGGCGACTGTTTACATCCAAAGAGAAAAATCCAAAATGTAGGAAAATAATGGAGGAAATAATGCAATTGTTTTAACAAAGATATACAAGCTTTACATTTCTATTTTTAAAACCTTAAAAAGCATTACAGATTTAAAAACAAAAACAAAAAAACAAGTCAAAATAATAATAATAATAAAATGATTTTATGACATAAATGCTGTTGAATCTAACTTGAATTGAACCCCAGAATCTTTATTTGAGAAAAAAATCAGTTTCATTTCAGAAAATAAATGCACTATTTAACTTAAAACAAATAAATAAAAAAGGAAGTAATTATTTGATCATATTTTTGTTTAGCTAATTTTTTCCTATTGAATGTATAGTTTATTTAACAATTGGGGTTCAAGCATTTCTAGAATGTATTCTTTAACCAACCACAAAGTGGCACTATAGGTAAGAGTAAAGCAGTTTGAGCAGTGCAGCTCATCGCCTGTAGGTGGCAGTAAAACACCACGACTCGCGGTCCCTCCTGTTGCTAGTGTGCATGTCCTTACTAAGCTTTGCTCACAGATCTCAATTTAATCATTGTTTCTTGATTACAGAACCTTTGCACAGGTTTGTGGAATTTTATGACATTCTAGTGAAAATTTCCCCTGGGTTTCCCTGAAATTAACCAAGAATAGCAGTTAGCTCTATTGTTGACTAAAAAAAAAATGCTAGACTTGTTTTGCTGGAACCCACATATACTGCACCGTGAGACTGATCAAGAAATTTCATATTCTTCTTTGTCATATTCTTGAATGCTATGAGGATTTTCAGGTCACATGCAAAGTTTTAAACATGTCATGAATCAAAGATTGTTTCATCGGCTAATGGCATCACTTTTATCTCAGTCACATAATCAATAAGTCGAGCAAAGTGTTGTGTCTCCATGGTTATGTGTTCTCCTCTGTCCTCTAGCTTGACTCAGAGCATGAAGCGCTGCGAGCACGTCTGCGAACGCCCAACGAGAAGGTCATGTACACCCTCGTGTCTGTCCCCGATGGCAATGACATCTCCTCCATATTTGAGCTGGATCCCACCACCCTCAGAGGAGGAGACTCCCTCGTACCCAGGTACACACTGGACCATTTTTGCTCCATACCAATAAAGTCACCCAAGGTGTAACCATCTCTGAATCCGGTACAGATTTAAATGTTACAGTTCAAAACTGTATATGTATTTAATTGATGTAGTGAGTGATACTATACAAACCTACCTGAACAGACGTAATGTCCTTTGTAGAAGAAATATGATGAATTATGAATTAATGAATCTTGCATGAGCCATGGATTTTAAACAGGGGGGTAACACAATTGACAAAAATATGAATTCAGTGTGTATATATATATATATATATATATATATATATATAAATATATATATATATATATATATATATATATATACATATACAGATATATACAGATAAGCAACAAACCAAACAACCAGTGGATTAATTATAATTTGCTTGAAGAAAATGTCGGCAGTCTATTATAATTATTTGTACTGACTATTTACTATGATATTTTTCAGGGCATTTAAGCATGTTTCATACCCAAATTCTCATCACCTTAATGCAAAAAAATAGTGCTTTTATTATTTAGTAATGATATATTTTAATATCTTTTATTAATTAATAAGGATGCTTATGTAATGTTTTGACTGACTGACTGACTGGTTGATTGTTTTAAATAAAATGTTTACAGTTAAACATTGCTGTGATGTTTAATTTTAAAGTAAATATTATTATAATCATCATTGAGAATAATTAGAATTGCATAAAAAAACAAAACTTTATAGTCCAGTATAACACAATTTGCAGAGACATTGATGTAAATAATGTAAAAATGCAAAAAAAGGGATCTTTTTATGCAAAAATTAGTCTTTTTAGAAGAAAGTTTGACCTGTAAACACAGCAATTTACCCCATTAGAGGACATACAATTGTATATGATTTATTGGTGCATGCAGAGACTGTGCTGGCAGGTCAGGGTTAATCAGACTTTGAGTTGGAGTGGCAGGTTTGCTGCTGTCAGTTTGAGCTCTGAGTAATGTGAGATTCCTGTTTATAATAAGTTCAGACCGTACGCATGAGATTCATGCCTCTTTCTCTGATTCCCTCACTTTCTGTTGACATGATCAGACATGAACATGATCAGACTTAAGATTTTGCCCCTGACTGTGGACATGAAAGCCCATCCAAAATACACACAGCAGTTGGTTTTGTTTTCAGGCCTGCAGGATATTTGAATTAAGCAGTAAACGACCCTAAATGAACCTAATGAGAAAACAGACTAGTGTGTCTGATTCTTGCAGCTATGGATATAAGTCACAGGAAATATGTAATTTTGCACACACACATTTTCCTGGTTCTGATGATGCCTTGGATCTCTTGAGGTCTGGCGACTCTGTTTGTTTGTTTTTAACTCTTGACTCAGTGAATCATGTGTGTTGGAACAAGAGAGAATGCCAAACTTGGAAAAATGCACACGTCTACTCACACACCCGTCAGACTCTTTGTCCTCATTCCACAAAACCCAAACGCTTCCAGGGTGGAGTGTGCACGTGTCACATTGTGTGTGTGTGTGTGTGTGTGTGTGTTTAAATCATTCAGATACCTGCAAATTCTGATTTTTCTTTCTGAAAATAGCCAGGAAAGTCCCACCAGGGTGCGGAGGCAGGAAATCAGGGTGACCGTGCACTTTGCCAGCTTGATATCTTTCCATGTTGTTGAAACATGTTGCTAAAACAGAAGCCAGATTTTGCGTAACCATCCACCCCCAGATTCTCTTATTTATATAAGCAATCACTTGGAAAGTGGTTTTTATGAAGTAATCTTCCTTACAGCTCAGAATCAGGACATAGTGGGGGAAATTCAGTTTTGAGGTTTAATGAGTGAATCACGTGAAGATGTCCAGATTATAGTTAACTGCAGTATGTAATTGTGTGTATATGTTTGTGTGTGGGGTGTCCGCATGAAATTAAATGTACAAAACTGATTTAATATACATAGAAAGAATATTAAATGCAAGCAAAGTGTCTGCTTTAATGTTTCAGATAACTTTTGAGTTAATTATGTTCCTTCGTCATTCAGCTTGTTAAAAAAAGAAAGAAAAAAGAAAATTGTACTGACCCTAAATTTTTAGACTTGACCTCATGTTTTAGAGGTGACACTCTCTCTCACACATGCACCAAAGAAAAAAAAAAGGCCAAATCATGTCCTGGGTGGAGTATTTCTTTACGTCAGTATTGTTCTTTGTACCATTATTAAAAAATGTTTTAATTGCTTCCTCTCATGCAGTTTGTCACAATCATCCACTGAGTATAAACTTGACTCTCGTTGTCTCTCTCTCTCTCTCTCTCTCTCTCTCTCTCTCTCTCTCTTTTTAAATATATATTTCTGATGATGCCATAGTGTTTTACACATGCAGCTCAGTTTAGAAGCATTGCCTGTTTAGACCAGTGCAGCATTTAAAATATTATGTTAACAATCTTGTGAAAAACATATTGGATTGCAGTGTGAACACCGTGGAATGCAGTGTGAACATCGCCTTAGTGTACAAGAGTAATGTGAACAGGTGCATTGTGCTTTTGGCGATTTAGTAAAGCAAGAGTGAATTAACAATCTGGCCTGACAGGTATTGAACTTGCTCGTAGGGTGTGTTTATACACCACACACACTTACACACTAAGAACAATAGAGGCTTTGATAGCCATAAGGTCTGTGTGTGTGTGTGTGTGTGTGTGTGTGTGTGTGTGTAACTGCCGTAGATTCCCGCAAGCACTGTTGGAGTCAGCGGCATGAACTGAGGAAAGTTCATTTTAAGATTGAGCAATACAACCAGAACAACTTGCTCTGCGAATACACAAGCATTAACGCTAATTACTTAAACTTACTATGTCAGAAGCACCTGAACATATCTGATACAATTGCAAAAGAGCTCAATTACATCTGACTTAATAAATGTTATGTTCCATAACTTAGAGCTGCGGCGTCTGGTTAGTGAGTTTGTGGCACAGATGTTTCTTTGACATCCTCAATAGAGCCACTGTTTAGACTTTAATGTTGGATTCAACACCACAAGAGTTTACAGGGGTCACAATGACCTGAAGGCTCCATATACAGTGCTGCTTGAAAGTTTATACTGTATGAAAGTAAATACTGTATGTCCCAAAAGAGTCCTGAAAGTTGACAAAGAGAATCCAATCAAAAAAATGAGAGAAATATATATGTTGTCATCTATTTATTCTGGAAAATGATCCAATATTAAATAACTGTGAGCGGCAAAAGTATGTGAATCTCTAGGATTAGCTGTTAATTTGAAGATGAAGTTAGAGTCCATCTGTTCATTGGTGTTTTCAATCAGTGGGATGACTATCAGGTGTCAGTGCCTGCCCTGGTTTATTTAAATAACTGGGATCTTTAAAAATCTGATCATGTTTGTGAAAGTGAATCATGGCGTGAGCAAAGGAGATCTCTGAGGAAAAAGAGTTGTTGTTGCTCATCTGGCTGGAAAAGTTTACAAAGCCATCTCTAAAGAGTGCGGACTCCACAATCCACAGTCAGAAATTCAAGACCACTGTTACCCTCCACAGGAGTGGTTGACCAACAAAGATCACTATAAATGCAAGACGTGTAATAGTCTGTGAGGTTGCAAAGGACCCTAACTAAAGGCTTTTCTCAAATTTGCTAATGTTAAAGTTCATGATTCCACCATCAGGAGAACAATGAACAACCGTGGTGTGCATGGCAGAGTTGCAAGGAGAAAGCCACTGCTCTCCAAAAAGAACATTGCTGCCCATCTGGAGTTTGCTGAAGATCATGTGGACAAGCCAGAAGACTATTGGAGAAATGTTTTGTGGACAGATGAGACCAAAATAGAAATTTTTGGTTTAAATGAGTAGCATTATGTTTGGAGAAAAGAAAAAAACTGCACCTTATCTCATCTGTGAAACATGGTGGTGGTAGTTTCATGGTTTGGGCTTGGTGGTGTTAGTTTTGTGCAGGATAGCTTACCAGCATTAATGGAACAATGAATTCTGAATTATACAGTATCTGTCAGGACATTTGTCTGAGAACTGAATCTCAAGAGAAAGTGAGTCATGCAGCAAGACAACAACCCCAAGCACACAAGTCGTTCTACCAAAAATGGTTAAAGAAGAACAAATGTAATGTTTTGCAATGACGGAATCAAAGTCCGGACCTTAATCTAATTGAAATGTTGTGGAAGGACTTGAAGCAAGCAGTTCATAGGAAGAAACCCACCAACATCAACTACAAGCCGTTTAGCTGCAGTTATTGCTGCAAAAGGGGGCAACACCAGATACTGATTGTACATTTTGATAACTCAGTGTGCGTTATTGTTATTGAGTCTTTTACCAATTGTTTCATCCTCAGGAACTCCTATGTGAGACTGAGGCACTTGTGCACCAATACATGGGTCCACAGCACCAACAACCCCATCGACAAAGAGGAGGAGAAGCCAGTTATGTTACGGGTGGGTTTTAAGTAATTCACCAAAACCACTTCTCATGCAATTTATATTGTCTGAATTATTGTTTTAGCAGCTGTTGAAATAATAATAATAATAATCATTATTATTATTTATATTATTATTATTTAAATTATACATTTGTTTAAATTATATTATTAAATTATTATTTTAATAAATATAATTATTGTTTTAAATATACTGTAATTACTGTAATATTAGTAACTGTTAAATATTGTAAAAATATCCACCTTATTTTTCAACATAGAAGTAAGCAATTTTCTGTGAATGTGTGAGACTTATATAACAATGAAATAGCGAGACAAATAACAATGTGCAGTAAACTGTAAAACTGTTTGCACTACAAACCAGTGTGTTCATCAGTTAAGATAATACATTAAAATAATATAGTAACACACACCGGTTTGCAATATCAAGCAGCAGAAGGAGCTGTTTTGTACAGCTAATAATAGCTGGAAGCAGATGACACCGGAAGCCAGACATATACAATTTACAAATGACCGCACACACTCTTACTGGAAAAAAAAGGTGGATATTATTAAATTATAAGTCTGTGTAAAATAGGAAGTTATAGAGTGTAAAAAATATTTTTTAAATAATAAAAAATATTATTTAAAACATTATTTTAAATAAATATAATTAATATGCCATGGTGAAATAATTTGTAGTCTATTTAAAATGTAAAAGATATAGAATGTATTATAATAGATGTCATCTTCAACATAACATTGTTCATGTTATCTTGTTATCTTCGTATTAGTGTTGCACTAAATTGCAGTTTGTTTTCTCCTTCAGATTGGCACATCACCTATCAAAGAAGATAAAGAGGCCTTCGCCATTGTGCCAGTTCCTCCTGCGGAGGTGAGGGACCTAGACTTTGCCAATGATGCCAGTAAAGTGTTGGCATCCATCGCTGGCAAGCTGGAGAAGGGCACAATCACCCAGAATGAAAGAAGGTATGACACTTGAGAGTAATGCTCGGAAAGTGCTTCAGTCTTTTAGTGACCCCTGACTAAATGCTTTTGCTTTGGCCTCGTTTAATGAATGTAGAACATTTCCCACCAAGGATTTTGTCCTTGAGTAGGGCCTGTTAAGAGTTTAACCTGGCATTACAATCAACATGACATTCTTTTCTCTGTGCATTCTGTAGGTTTGTCACTAAGCTTCTCGAGGACCTTGTGTTTTTTGTGGTGGACATTCCAAACAATGGGCAGGATGTTTTGGAGATCATGGTCAATAAACCCGACCGTGAACGGCAGAAACTCATGAGAGAGCAGAATATCTTGAAACAAGTAGGATTTTCTTCAATACCTCACACTTCACCACTTGTAGTGTCTAAAAGACACGTCCTTCACATTAAAAACACATTTAGAAGAGGCAAATGTGCAATGATTAGTCTAAAAGTAATAAACCTTGAGTAGACAGTGAAAAATATTGTTTGCATATGCGATCCGTTGGAAATACTAAAATTATTCTAGATACCTTATTATCGGAATTGTTCTTATTTTCCATCAAACAGTTAAAATTTTTACACTGAGGGCAACAAATCAGCAGGGTTGAATGGAAATGCAAATTCATTCTTGGACAGCAGGTGGTGCTTTTGGGCAAGCAGAAATACAACGGTTACCAAGGTTACCTTTTGCTAATAAACACTATTTATACTGAGATAACATGAAAAAATGTCATCCAAACCTGAAGAAAGCCAGTTCCCTTTCATTCATAATGTTTTGCCCTTTAAACCAGTAAATACGCTCACACCTTGCTCGTTTTCTTAGCAGAATGATTTTTGGTTCCATAGACCATAACTGGATGGAATACAGTTTTAAAAATGAAGGTTCCAAAAGGGTTTTTTTTTTCACAGAAGAACCATTTTTGGTTCTACAAAGAACTTTCCAGCAAAAAGTTCTTAAAATATTTTTTTTTTCTTAAAAGTGTTATTAATATTTAAATAATCTGAAGAATCTTTTTCTACTATACTGAACCTTCTGTGCAATGGAAAGCTTCCAACATGGTGACTGTTCTTCATGGAACCATAGATACCAAGAGTGTAGATACACTAGATGTAGTATTCATTCCAGTCTCCTTACTTTCTCCATCAACAGATCTTCAAGCTGCTTCAGGCCCCATTCACAGACAGCGGTGATGGGCCCATGTTGCGTCTGGAGGAGCTGAGCGACCAGAGACATGCACCCTTCAGGCACATCTGCAGGCTGTGCTACCGTGTGCTGCGACATTCACAGCAGGACTACAGGAAGAACCAGGTGGGTCTTCAGGAACACAAGCCAACATCGGAGCATCTCTGCTTCAACTTTCAACCTCATAGCACTCATAAAATGATTAATATTATACAATATTTAATGAGCATTTCATAATTGTTTTTTCTCTTAAAAAAAAAAATCATATTGTGAAAATGCAGAACCCAAAGTTTGTATGTGTTCTCTAAAGCCATGCTGATATGATTCAATTCAGCTTGCCTTCATTTTGATTCTCTCAGCTATATTCATAAACTTCAAGATGATATCTGTGTCTGCAGGCATGAGTGTGACTTCCTGTGGTTTCCAACATTACAGATGTCTAATGAATATTTTTTAACTCTTGAAATCATTCTAAATACTGTGTAGTACCATCTAAACTCAAAACTTTAACTTTTCAAAAACGTTTCAAAATTCTGGATCATATCTATGATAATGTATTGACCAATATGATTAATTAAATATATTTAATAATTTTTTAGCATGGTTTATTAATTTGTTCATTTATTTGCAGCGGAAGTGCCCTCTCTCTCTCTCTCTCTCTCTCTCTCTCTCTCTCTCTCTCTCTCTCTCATACACACACATACGCACATACATATGCACTCACAAAGTCCCTACCAGAGCAAAAACTTCTCATTGAATGCAGAAAGACAGTCTTTATGGATAATAAATTTACTTTTTGAATCAAATCATATGGGATGTTTAACAAAAGTCATTTGCATTCTTCATATGGTGAAAGTGAATTAGAATCAAAGCTTAAGTGTCATACCAACCATAAATCCGGTCATTCATAGAGATGTTGCAAATCTTCAGAGGCCACTGGCTGAAAATATAGCCACAAAATGCTTGTTTATTCAATCATTTACTCAGTAAATATGTATGTATGTACAAACCCGATTCCTGTGTAGTTGGGACACTGTACAAATTGTGAATAAAAGCAGAATGCAATGATGTGGAAGTTTCAAATTTCAATATTTTATTCAGAATACAACATAGATGACATATCAAATGTTTAAACTGAGAAAATGTATCATTTTAAGGGAAAAATAAGTTGATTTTAAATTTCATGGCATCAACACATCTCAAAAAAAGTTGGGACAAGGCCATGTTTACCACTGTGCGGCATCCCCTCTTCTTTTTAGAGCAGTCTGCAAACGTCTGGGGACTGAGGAGACAAGTTGCTCAAGTTTAGGAATAGGAATGTTGTCCCATTCTTGTCTAATACAGGCTTCTAGTTGCTCAACTGTCTTAGGTCTTCTTTGCCGCATCTTCCTCTTTATGATGCGCCAAATGTTTTCTATGGGTGAAAGATCTGGATGCAGGCTGGCCATTTCAGTACCCGGATCCTTCTTCTACGCGGACATGATGTTGTAATTGATGTGGTTTGTGGTCTGGCATCGCCATGTTGGAAAATGCAAGGTCTTCCCTGAAAGAGACGACGTCTGGATGGGAGCATATGTTGTTCTAGAACTTGGATATACCTTTCAGCATTGATTGTGCCTTTCCAGATGTGTAAGCTGCCCATGCCACACACACTCATGCAACCCCATACCATCAGAGATGCAGGCTTCTGAACTGAGCGCTGATAACAACTTGGGTTGTCCTTGTTCTCTTTAGTCCGGGTGACATGGCATCCCAGTTTTCCAAAAAGAACTTCAAATTTTGATTCGTCTGACCACAGAACAGTTTTCCACTTTGCCACAGTCCATTTTAAATGAGCCTTGGCCCAGAGAAAACGCCTGCGCTTCTGGATCATGTTTAGACATGGCTTTTTTTTTTACCTATAGAGTTTTAGCCGGCAACACATATGGCACGGTGGATTGTGTTCACTGACAATGTTTTCTGGAAGTATTCCTGAGCCCATGTTGTGATTTCCATTACAGTAGCATTCCTGTATGTGATGCAGTGCCGTCTAAGGGCCCGAAGATCACGGGCATCCAGTATGGTTTTCCGGCCTTGACCCTTACGCACAGAGATTGTTCCAGATTCTCTGAATCTTTGGATGATATTATGCACTTTAGATGATGATAACTTCAAACTCTTTGCAATTTTTCTATAAAAAAACTCCTTTCTGATATTGCTCCACTATTTTTCGCCGCAGCATTGGGGGAATTGGTGATCCTCTGCCCATCTTGACTTCTGAGAGACACTGCCACTCTGAGAGGCTCTTTTTATACCCAAACATGTTGACCTAATAAGTAGCAAATTGGTCCTCCAGCTGTTCCTTATATGTACATTTAACTTTTCTGGCCTCTTATTGCTACCTGTCCCAACTTTTTTGGAATGTGTAGCTCTCATGAAATCCAAAATGAGCCAATATTTGGCATGACATTTCAAATATTTCTCACTTTCAACATTTGATATATTATCTATATTCTATTGTGAATAAAATATAAGTTTATGAGATTTGTAAATTATTCCAGTCCTTTTTTACTCAAAACTTGTACAGTGTCCCAACTTTTTTGGAATCGGGTTTGTATGTATTTATTTATTTATTTTCTGTCTTTAAAAAGAGATTAGATATAAATAAATTGTGATTTATTATACTAATATACTAATTACTTGATTGCAGTTTTAGTATTATTGATATACTATTATACTTTTTGTTAATATTTTGAATTTTATTTTTAGTGATTATATTTGGACTTTTTTATGGTTGTCTATGTAGTATTTATTAGGTTTTAGTTAGTCAATTTAAAATAAACAATGAGGAACTTTTAACTTTTTATTTCAGTTAATGTTAATTTATTTATATAAGTATTTTTTTGTTCGTTTTTGATTTAAGTTTTAGTTAACGATAATAAACCTAACTGACAGAATATTTTTGTATCATTAAGCTGACACTTCTATCCAAAGCCAACAGTACATATGCCTTGATCAGGGGCTTGATGTTTTTTCCAGGCCAGTCATGGTATTTTTTTAATTATTCATTTGGGGTTGTTTTTTATTGGAAAGTCGTAGTATATGTGTTCATCTTCGGAACACAATTTAAGATATTTTGGATGAAAACCTGGAGTCTTGAGACTGTCCCATAGACTGCCAAGTAAATAACAGTGTCCATAAGGTCCATAAAAGGTACGAAAGTCCACAAAATACTCCATTTTATTTCAAATCAAAGCTAAATACACTTAGAAACAGTGCATCCTTGTGGCGCGGATGATACAGAAGAGCATACACAAGCATACGGTGATGTGGAGAGACACAGAGGAGACAGTTGACAAAGGAATTATTGAAAAAAGTAATTATTTTTGTTTTCTTCGCTTACAAAAAGTGTTCCTGTCGCTTCATATAACCCAGATTGCACGTCTGATGGCAGATGGAGTATTCTGTGGACGACTTCCGTACCTTTTATGGACCTTGACACTGTTATTTATTTATGGGACAGTCACAGGCCTCCCGGTTTTCATCCAAAATATCTTGAATTGTGTTCTGAAGACGAACGGAGCTTTTACGGGTTTGGAACGACATGGGGCTAAGTGATTAATGACAAAATTTTCATTTCAGGGTGGAGTATGCCCTTAATGACATGCCTTGAGGGGTTTTTGAACCTATAATTTGCCAAAAGACTATACCATCCCTACAAATTGTTTATGGATTCATCCTTTATCCTCATGTAAATGTGTTTGTTTGTTATGTTTATTAGTATTATTTTTTTTTTCCAAAACTGGCTCTATAAGATAATGGGTGGCAGGTCTGACGAATTAAAGAACAGAATGAGTCACTTTGTCTCTTTGTGCCCCTTGTCCAGGAATACATTGCCAAGCAGTTCCGCTTCATGCAGAAACAGATCGGCTACGATGTGTTGGCCGAAGATACAATAACGGCCCTCCTCCACAACAACCGCAAACTCTTAGAGAAGCACATCACGGCGGCAGAAATTGACACTTTTGTCAGCCTTGTGAGGAAAAACCGTGAACCAAGGTGGGAGAGAGTGTACTGCAAAGACAAAAGCGCTTTTCCAAAAGTTTGAGAGCAATATCAAAACTTTGTTGCTCACTGTATATAAGTGCCAAGAAAAGAGAGATAGAAGTCTGACATGTTTCCATGTGCTGTTTATGTTTAGGTTTTTTGGACTACCTGTCCGATCTGTGTGTGTCCATGAACAAGTCCATCCCAGTGACTCAGGAGCTGATCTGTAACGCGGTGCTGAATCCCACCAATGCTGACATCCTTATAGAGACCAAGTGAGACATTTTTGAAAACCACAAACAAAACAAAAGAGCATAAAACAGAATGTGACTCACACTACTGCTCATTAAATATGGGTTCAGTAGCAATATTGCTTTATGTTGTTAATTATGAGATGCTAAGATTAATTTTAAAGGTGCTGTTTTTGACTCTAATAAAGCATATAAATACTATAATATGTTTGCAGATATTTAAGAAACATGCTAAGTTAACATACTTGTTTATCTGAAAAACAGTGCTACAGTCAGTTATTCTCCTTTGAAAATGTCCATTCTGGACCAGAATGTCTGTCTTTGTTTTGGTTTGTGAAACCCGCCCACTGCCAGTTTACCCAATTGTATTTCGGTACCCCAGGTTGCCAGTTGTCAAAAAACATACCGTATTTCATTTAATTAATCGTCAAGTGCACTTGTTCCTGTTGGTGTCGTCAATCTGGCAACTTGCATGTGCGTCAAGTCTGAAGAGGAGGGGCCGGTTGAAAAAAAACCCCCTCTCTAATATTTTGAATTTGGACTGCAATACCTTGTTCAACCACTCGGTGTCAATCCTACATACAGCACCTTTAATTATTTCATTATTATTTTTATTTAATATAATGTTAACATGAACAACCTTTCAAAAGTTTGTGGCCGTTAAGATTATCAGGTTAAATTGAGCTTATCAGGCTCCATTTAATTTGATCTGAAATACAGTAAAAACAGTTATATTTAAAAATAATATTACAATTTAAAATAATTGTTTTCTATTTGAATGTTTTAAAATGTAATTTATTCCTGTGATGCAAAGCTGAATTTTCAGCATCATTACTCCAGTCTTCAGTGTCACATGATCCTTCAGAAATCATTCTAATATACTGATTTGCTGCTCAATAAACATTTAGCATTATCAATGATAAAAACAATTGTTTAATATTTTTGTAGAAAGTTAAAAGAGAAAATAGCATTTATTTGAAAAAGAATATCTTGTAACATTATAAATGTCTTTACTGTCACTTTTTATCAATTTAATGCATATGAATATTGATTTCTATTAAAGTATTCATTCATTTCTTTCTTTCTTTCTTTACTGAACCCAAACTTTTGAACACTAGTAATTAATATTAATAAATATTATTTGTTTTAAGTAGCACATTTGAAAAGTAAAAGGAATGCTCTGAAATGCGAGTGACCTGCTTTAAGTAAATTAAAGGCAGTGATGGGCATTATCTGTCTCTGTCTGTATGGCTAAAAGCATGTAATTGGGTTCACATGATAAAAATATGTTTTCAAAGAAGAAAAACATCTTGAAAATCAGCACTGACACATTGTAGATGTACAAAATGTTCCTAATTATTTTTGCCTGTTTGTCATGCTAGGATATAATGAGTTGTTTGTTGCTGGTTCCATTTGAAGTCTTTATTTGTCTGTCTGGTCCCAGGCTGGTGTTGTCTCGGTTTGAGGTCGAGTCTGGAGAGGGTCCTGTGGAGTCAGAGGAGGATGAGGAGGAGGTGTGGTTGTTTTGGAAGAACAGTGGTAAGGTGATCAAGAGTAAGAGCGTCAGAGAGCTGGCACAAGATGCTAAAGAAGGCCAGAAAGAGGACCTGGAGGTCATTAGCTACTACAGGTCAGCCAACAGGAAATAAGCCAAGGGTCAAAGTTTATCAGGGCAAAACCCAAAAGCTGACATCACTCTCAGTAACATGGTCTCCTGGTTCTTTTTCTTTCTCAGATACCAGCTGAACCTGTTTGCACGGATGTGTTTGGACCGCCAGTACTTGGCCATTGAGAAGATATCAGGCCAGCTGGATGTGGACCTGATCCTGCGCTGCATGTCGGATGAAGACCTGCCCTATGACCTCCGTGCCTCTTTCTGCCGACTGATGCTTCACATGCATGTAGACCGTGACCCGCAGGAACAGGTCATGCCTGTGAAATACGCCAGGCTGTGGTCTGAGATCCCATCCAAAATCGCCATTGATGAGTATGTTGAAGCGTTTTTTTTTTTTTTAAGAGGTCATCGGATTGCAATTTTCCACAAGTTGATATGATTCTTTAGGTCTTAGTGAAAAGTCTATAACAAAATTTCTCAATGGTAGTGTAAAACAACACCGTCTTTACCTTGCCAAAAACAGCTCTTTTCAGAGCAAGCTGTTTTCTTGCATGCCGCTTTAAATGCAAATAAGCTCTGCTCGCCCGCCCCTCTCTTCCGAGCCGCTCTCTGAGAGACTGTAAATTTTAACCGCATTCATTGTGAAACTTGCTAACTAGCACGTTATTAGGAAAGGTGATTTGAAAAAATTCATAAAAAAAAACCTTACACTCACTTCTTCTGTAGGTGAAGCTGGATCACGAATGATTCGCGTGAAGATAAATGCATTTAGGTAGATCCGGGGCGCATTCCCTTCAGAAACAAATGTAATCCACTGTGTCTTCAGCGGCTCAGATGTCAGGATTAAATGACGACTGCTATGTTCATTATTACATCAACAACAGAACACACCTCAATTGCTTAGGAGTCATTCTTCTCTACATCTGCTCCGGTGGTGAATCAGTGGCGGACTGATTACAGTCACTCAGGGCGGTGCTGAAACGCTACTGTCAATCAAACTATTGTGGGAAGGGCCTGTCTGTGTGAAGTCACACAGATAGGCATCTGAGATCGGCTTGATTTGAGAAAGGGGAAATGATTTAACGAGATTATTAAAAAAACACTGGGTGGATTTTTATCATTATAGGGTGGTTGTGTACACAAACACCCCAACACACATTTCAGTTCAAACAGCTTGTAAAAGTGAATGTCGCATCCGATGACCCCTTTAAACTGTGTTTTTTAATTGTTCTTCCATTTGTAGGTTTCTGAAGTATTTCTGAAGTCTATGTTGTATTTTGGTTTTAGTTATGATAACGATGGCACCAGTAGAGATGAGATAAAAGAGCGTTTTGCGCTCACTATGGATTTTGTGGAGAACTACCTCAGAGATGTGGTCTGTCAAAATATTCCTTTCTCTGATAAAGAGAAAAACAAACTCACTTTTGAGGTAAGTCTTCCATCCAACATGTGCAAGAGTGACAGATGTGGGTTGTTTTGGAAGTGACTAACTCTACTGTTTCTTTTTTGTTTCTAAGTTGTGAATTTGGCGAGAAACCTTATTTACTTTGGCTTTTACAACTTCAGTGACTTGTTGCGTTTGACTAAGATCTTGTTGGCAATTTTGGACTGTGTTCATGTCAGCACCATCTATCCAGTCAACAAAATGGAAAAAGGAGATGAGTCCAAAAGTAAAGAACTGCTCCTTGATCTTTTTTCTCATATTATAACAGTTTGAGTCTCTAGAAGCTCAACATCGTTTGTTGGTCCTGTGAAGGATATTGAAACAGTCATTAATACTTGCATAAGTAGATGTGATTCATTAGATAATTTTTAAAAAATTGTTGGTTTTGTTTCTCACAGGTAGCAATGTAATGAAATCCATCCATGGCGTTGGGGAGTTGATGACGCAGGTGGTCCTAAGAGGGGGCGGATTCTTACCCACAACCCCCACAACACCCCCAGATGGTGATGTGGTGAAGACCCAGACAGAACCAGAGAAGGAAGACATTCTGGTGATGGACACCAAACTGAAGATCATAGAGATCCTACAGGTGATTAAAAACCCATCATTTAAGAAAAAAACATGAAATGAGAAAAATTAATTCACTTAAATCTTATCTTATCTTATCATCTTATCTGAGGAACCATAATGTCAACCAAACAGTCATTTAGCTTCAAAATGTTTCATGCAAGTAAAAACAGGATTCATATCTGGTAAATCACTTAACCTTGTTTTTTTTGTTGTTGTTCAGTTTATTCTGAATGTACGACTGGACTACAGGATCTCCTGCTTGCTCTGCATCTTCAAACGTGAGTTTGACGAGAGCAACACACAAACGGATGCAGTGCCAGCTGCAAATGCAGACGGGCCCAACAGTATCCCAGGTATGCAGTGTGTCCCGCTCACTATCACCCGTGAGTCATTCTACAGATTATGTGAGTGCTTCTGTGTGTTTCACAGCTTTGGACTTTGAGAACATTGAAGAACAAGCAGAAGGAATATTTGGGGGAAGGTAAGGATTCATTTCTTGAATAAGAAGGTGCGAGAATCTTTGTAAGAGAACGTAAGTGTGTAACTGTAGTTTTTTCCTGAACTCAGTGAGGAGAACTCTCCTCTGGATCTTGATGACCATGGCGGAAGAACGTTTTTGAGGGTTCTGCTGCATCTCACCATGCACGACTATCCACCGCTTGTGTCTGGAGCGCTGCATTTGCTCTTCAGACACTTCAGTCAGAGACAAGAAGTGCTCATGGCTTTCAAACAGGTATTTAACACTAATATTGGCTTTGTAAGTTCCTTTAGTGAATGGTACTGACATGGAACATTTTATAGGCTGTTTGATGGCTGTTGATGTTTAAATGCATACATTTGTTTGCATTTTAATTCTTCATGCATCCCTCCGTCTTTTTCACTATAGGTTCAACTTCTAGTGACCAGTCAGGATGTTGACAACTACAAGCAGATCAAATCAGACCTTGACCAGCTGCGATCTAATGTGGAAAAATCTGAGCTCTGGGTGTATAAGCGACAGGGTGATGAAGGCATGGATGCAGGAGATGGATCCCCAGCAGAATCTGACCACAAAAAGAAGGTGGCAGCATTTATTATTTAAGGCAGAGGTCTTCAGTTACATGTTTACATATTTATGTTGGCTGGCCTATCTGGCCTATATTAATGTATTGTCACTTTGTATGATGCTTATGTTACATCATGTTTTTTTTTTTTTGAGCAATGTGCAATTTAGATGAACTTTAGCTTGTTTGCTAACAAAAAGCTTTATATGCCTCCTATATATCAGATATGTGGAAAAAAAAGAAAGGGGTCATTTTTACCTTTTTTCCTCATAATTGAAACCTTATAGCTTGCTTTTATTTCTCGCTTTCTATTTTTTTTAACCTTATTTCACAATTACCTTTTTTTTCCTGAGGCGGTCTTCCATGCATAATAGCCATTATTATTTGAATGGAATATTACATTCATGCTTTATTTAGTCTGTGTCTGCTCTTTATATAGAAGGACTCTGGTTCAGGCAAAAAAAAGACAGATGGAAATGGCAGTGACAATTACAGAGATGTGAAGGAGGTAAAGTGTCATTCACATACTTCAAACACACATGAACATTCAGCAGTGTAAGGTAGTGTTGGATGTCTCAAGTAGATAATACATCCAAGCACTGTAAAGAATAGGAAAGCTAATTATGTAGCCTCTTTAACAAAAGATCTAATTAACCAGTGCTGAAGTATACGACTGGAGCATGAGTAAAATACAAAAAACAGTGGTAACAGCTATTGCAGATTGGCCTGCTTTGATAAACAGTGTTCATTCACTTCGTTTTCTCCTCCTCAGTTCATCATCTGTCTGTCTTTCTATCTCTAGATCCTCTTGCGTCTCAGCAAACTGTGTGTACAGGAAGGACCATCAGGAAGAAGAGTAAGAAACCAGCAGCAGAGACTGTTGAGGAACATGGGAGCTCATTCAGTGGTGCTTGAACTGCTGCAGATCCCTTATGAGAAGGTGCAGTATATCAGTGTATCCAGTCCAATGAGTGTGGTACTCGCAAAATTATTTGTATGACATACGGGTGTGTTAATGTTTCTCGAATATTCATTTTCAGCTGATGTGGATGGAAAACTATAGTAAAATACCTAATATTCAGCAATTCCACAGCACTGCTACTGAATCTACAGCGTTCAGAGTAGACTGATTCTTGAATAAATGATTCCTATGATCCGTTTCTTTTTAGTGAAACAGTTTATTAGATTCTTGAATGAATGACTCTTAAAATTCACATCTTTCAAGTGAATCAAAAAAGATGTAATGTGCCTCTAGTGTAGTGTGATTCCTGACTGAATCACTCCTATGATTCAGTTCTTTTTAGTGAATCAAAAAACATGCAATACGACCAGTTCATTCGATTCTTGAATGAATGACTCTTAAAATTCAGATATTTCAAGTGAATCAAAACATGTTATGTACCTCTAGTGTAGTGTGATTCCTGACTGAATCACTCCTACCAGTTTTTTTAGTGAATCAAAAACCACTGTGACCAGAATAGTCTGCTTCTTAAATATATAACTCTTTATTTTCTGGCTCTCTTTACTGAATCAAAACATGCAATGCGACCAGTATATTTCAGTTTTTAAATCAGTGAATAAAAACATGCAACATGACCAGTGTAGTCCTTTTTTTTTTTTAATGAATGAATGAATGACTGTTGCGATCAATTAAAAACAAATAAGTTGTGTCTGATTCTTGAATGAATGACTCTTATGGTCCTATTCTTTTTAGTGAATCAAAAATGCAACACATCCAGTGTAGACCATTTCTTGAATGAATGACTTCTCTGAGTTGGTTCTTTTTAGCGAATAAAAACACTTGTGAATCATTCAGAGCAGTTATTTATCTGATTTAAATGACTCACTAATGGAAACACAAGTTATTACTTTCCTTAAAAATCATTATTGTGAAGGCGTTCTGTTCAAGCCATGTTGTATTTAATTTTGTATCACTTATTTACTTTAAGATATGAACAGCTATAAATATTTTCTCACTCCAAATCCAAAAAAAAAGTTTCCATGTTCATTTTCACAGGGTGAGGATGTCCGAATGCAAGACATGAAATTGGCTCACGAGTTTCTTCAGAACTTCTGCGCTGGCAACCAGCAGAACCAGGCTCTGCTCCACAAACACACCAACCTGTTCCTCAACCCTGGGGTGAGCTCTCCATCTCACACACACATCAGGGTAGCTGTGCTTCATCACTCTGGATGAGTGTTGGGTGGGAGGCGAAGACACTGGCGGATGTTCTCGGTTTCCATATTGCTACATCTTAAATCTTAAATATCATGATGATGATTCAGAGTTCATCATCATGGCATCATGACGAGATTAATTGTGGTCTTATTTTTGTGGGATTGTAATATAAGCATGTGGCAGTTACACTGTTTGGATATTGTTAGGTTAGTCATGAAATGCAATTATATTTAATTTAAAATTTCTTCATATATTTTATTATTAGGTATTTACCACAACATATTTATCAGTTTTTTTTGGACGTTAGATCTCAGACTCCTCACAGCAAATTGATGTTCTTTACTCTTTGTTCATACAGTGTTTTCTGCCACTTTTCACTGTAAAGTTAATGATTGGATAGAGGTTTGAACACCAGATTTTGTTTAACATGTATAATTGTAGGGAATGGAAATACAAACCATTACAATGAAGAGAAATTATCAAAAATAAGTAAATTAATAATAAATATATATATATATATATATATATATATATATATATATATATATATATATATATATATATATAATATATAGAAATTATCAAAAATAAGTAAATTAATAATAATAATAGTAATAGTTTGTTGAATACACACGTTTATTTATTTATTTGTTTATTTATATTTTTTGTTTATGTATAAATATGATTTTTCAAAGGTTGATGAATAACCTGCTGGCACTACTTAAAATCTTTTAATTAACTACATATATTTATATTTATATTTATTTATGCTTTTTGTATACAAAATTGTATTTTTCCATACAATTATAATTAAAATGTGCATATTTAATAATACACAGGGTTGAGGAAAGGCCAAAAATGATATCTTCATGATGAGCAAAGATATCAAAACAAGCATACTGGTGTAATAATAATAATAATAATAATAATTGTTGTTATTATTATATTTGTAATGATAGTATCCTTTTAGAGTTTTTGTGGTTTTTTTATTCATAAAAGTTCATTGTTAAATCATTTTGAATTTGTGTTTGTCCTAATAGTTTTGCTTTTGTGAATGAAAACAATAATCTTTGTAAATGTGGTGTTGCACCACTTCTTGCTCGATTTGAATGAAGCTCTAAGTTTTATATTACCCTCTTTTCTGCTGTGCTAGAACAAACCAGGAAGTCACCTCGGAGTGTTTGTTTGTAAACTGTAATTTCATCTACATATATCTGATCTTTTTTGTCATCTGTAGATCCTGGAGGCCATCACCATGCAGCACATATTCATGAACAACTTTCAGCTGTGCAGTGAGATGAACGAGCGTGTTGTACAGCATTTTGTCCACTGCATCGAGACCCACGGCAGACACGTGCAGTACCTGAAGTTCCTGCAGACCATCGTCAAGGCTGAGAACAAATTTATCAAAAAATGCCAGGATATTGTAATGGCCGAGGTGGGTGGGTTGATGTGCTGAAGTTACGTTTGATTTTGGTAAACTGTGTGTATGATTTAACGTGAATCTATTTTTTTTCTGCAGTTGGTGAACTCTGGAGAGGATGTGCTGGTCTTTTATAATGACCGGGCCTCCTTCCAGACTCTGGTCCAGATGATGCGTTCCGAGCGTGACCGGATGGATGAAAACAGCCCCCTCATGTACCACATCCACCTGGTGGAGCTATTGGCCGTCTGCACAGAGGGCAAAAACGTCTACACCGAGATCAAGTGTAACTCCCTGCTGCCTTTGGACGATATCGTCCGTGTGGTTACGCACAAAGACTGCATCCCTGAGGTCAGTGGTCTACAGCTTCACGCCACATCATTTATTTCTGCAACATTGTATTATTGTGGTATCATAAAAGCAAAACAAACTCCACTTGGTTGTTTTACATTGGTCAGATGGTCTGTTCTTGTATAAGTGGGCGATTCTTGGCCAGAATAAGCTGCAGTGTGTACCAGACAAGTCCAAAGTCTGGCTACATGAGACTAGATTGGCACTGGCTGAATTTGTAAAGTCTAAATTAGTAGGTTTCAACCTTCTAAATCCCCACCCCCCCCAAAAAAAAATGACCCCCCCGTCTAGACCAAATATTTCTTCTGATATTTATTCTGTAGTTATGGCAAAGCTGCTTGTAACACTTTTAGTAGGAAGATATATTTAATTAAGATATATTTTATATTAATATATTATATATATAGATATATATATATATATATATATATATATATATATATATATATTATATATATATATTAATATAAAATATATCTTAATTAAATATATCTTCCTACTAAAAGTGTATATACCTCCCACATATATATATATATATATATATATATATATATATATTTGTGGGAGATATATTTAATTAATCAAGTTAGTTAATTCAGTAACTCATTCAGTTAGATTATTTTAATACATAAAACTTAAATAAATAAATAGAATTAAAAAATTTATTAGTTCTATTCTAATGTATAAAACTTTAATTAAAAATTAATTAATTTTTTTTTAGAATTGTAATATCGTTAGATATTTTAAATGCATAGAATATAAATAATGTAATTTATTTAGTTTTTTTAAATGCATAGAATATAAATAATGTAATTTTTAAAGCAGTTCATAAAACATTGAATAAATAAATAACATTTTTTTAAATTTGATTTTATTACATAAAACCTAAATTAAGTTAATTTAAATTTTTATTAAAACAATTAAATTATATGTTTTAGACATTTAACTCAGTTAGAGTATTTGAATACATAACAATTGAATAAATCTAAATTAATTACATTTTTTATTATTTATGTTGTGTGTATACTTTGTTTTTTTTTAGGTCAAAATTGCATATATCAACTTCCTGAACCATTGCTACGTGGACACAGAGGTCGAAATGAAGGGATCTACCACCAGCAACCACATGTGGAAGCTCTTTGAGAACTTTCTGGTTGACATATGCAGGGTAATGGAAGCCGATTCAGGGGATTTTTCTTAACCCCAATGAATCGTTTACATGTAAAGTACCAAAAAGTACCAATTTGTTGGTTGCCAGTGTGCAACTAACACTGTCTAATTGTTGTTAATTGCCTGTGGGTTTTTTTTTTACGTCAAGTAGGAGTGATTCATTATTTGTGGTATGATATGGGGTTTTATTTATATGATGCCTGGACGTCTGCAGTTGATCTGACTTCTTTTTTTTTTTTTTTTTGGTGCAGGAAAGGGCTGAATCAGTGTATGTTCTGACTGTACTTACTGAAGCAAATGACTCAAGGCCACAATAATTCTGTCTATTCTGTATGCTTGTTTCGCATCCAGGTCTGCAACAATACAAGCGATCGCAAGCATGCTGACATAACGTTAGAAATCTACGTAACAGAAACCGTGATGAGTATTGTGACGACATTTTTCAGCTCCCCGTTCTCCGACCAGAGCACTAGTTTACAGGTAATGACCACAATACAGCATAATATATTGAAATATTCATAACATATTTGCAGAACTATATGTTGCTCTCAGTTTCAGTTCAATTTGGTTTACCACCTTCTTCAGTTTCTACAGCAGATTGATTTCTTTGAAGTAAATACACTGTTATCTTTATACATAGGAAACAAACCCTCCAGATAATATCTTAACCCTTTTCACCTCTTCCTCGCTAGGTGGCGCGTCATATGTACGTAAGTATCTGTAAAAGCCCCTCCCCTTCTCTAGCTCTAACCAGCCAGTGCCTTTTGTGAGACCCGTAGGATCTATAGAAATTCAAGCGGTTTCATCACACTCACAGTTTTCTAAAGAATCGGCCTGACCACTGGCGACTGACGCACTGGTCGGAGCTTTCCAAGAACTCTCTTCTCTCGTGCTCTTGCACATCAAGACATACAGACTTCCCACATCTCCATTTCGCAATGTGCGAAACTAGGGCCAATCTTGCCTGCAGATACTCCACATCGTGTGTGAACTGTGTGTTTGTAGAGCGTTGGTGGCTGTGGAGGCTGACAGTTTTCTTGGAAAACCTAGTCTTTTTACTATTAACTGTCTTTCCATGTAGCCTGTCTGACTTTGCAGTTTTCAGATTAAAGAAATCACATGAATGAGCTTTAGATGACATAATTTAGTTTGTTAGGTTTAAAACAGCTTGTAACTATAAAATAGACTTTACAGGTCAAAATAGGTTGAATCTTGCATAAAGACAAACATTTTGTGACATTATTACATTATTCAAATTTTTTTGGTAAATGATGAATAAATCCAATTTAAATGATATACTGGAGTATAAATTATTCTGATATTACAGTAATGGAACAATGCATATAAAAGTAATGAGAAATAGAAATGTATTAATTCTCATAAATTAAAATGTCTCCAAAAATGGGCTTTGTTTTTTTTTTTTTTTTTTTTTTATTAGGGATTAAATGGCCATAAAAAAACATAATCATTAAAGATTTGGTACAATTATACAGTTACTAATTCTATGTAATTCATAAAATATAATCTCTATATATTATTATATACTTTTAATATTACTGTGTGTATATATACATATATATTTACACTACTATTTTTATGTTCTTGGAAGAAGTCTCTATTGCTCAGCAAAGCTGCATTGATTTCTATTTTAACGTATGAAAATGAAATATATTGCTGTGATGGCAAAGTGGAAATTTCTGCTTCAGTCCTCAGTGTCACATGATTTTTTTCAGAAATCATTCTAATATTTCTTACTGTTATCAATGTGGTGAAAACAGTTGCTGCTTGATAGTTTTTCTGCTTAACTGTGATTTTTTAAAAAATATTCAGATTGAATGGAAAGTAAAAAAAAAAAAAAGCATTTATTTTTATATTAAAATCTTTGTAGCATTATAAATGTCTGGTTTACTTTGACCAGTGCAGATACAGAAAAATGTACGTGTGTGTGTATATATATATAATTATATAATATATTTACTTTAGTCTGCAGTTGTAAAGTAGGAAGTACCTCCTAATACTTTGTCGTGTATTGACCCTAAACCTCATTCATTCTTTCCTGGAAGTGTTGCTTCATGACAGCTTCCTTCTCTGATCTCTCACATCTCTCTTTGTTGTGACAGGCCTCCATTTTAAGCAAAATTTCTGAGGTACAGCTTTGTAATGACTTCACGGTGGTTGCACATGGAATGTTGTAATGTAGTTTGGGTTAGACTCTTGTCTAGGCATCCTGTATGAGTGGGAAACTAGAACACTGAGTTTTTTCTTTTTTTCTTTTTCACATTCAAGCCCCTTGTGCGTACTAGTCTAGTTGTCCAGAAAGCATTTGAACCAGTCTCACAAATGAAGCGTGGTAAACATGTCATCCTTCCACTTAGCTTTGTGCATTTTTCTTGTGAGTGTTGTTGGGTTCTCACCCGTTGTGTTGATGGTAAGACGTGTTGTTTCTGTCACTTGAAGTGTTAATACATCATAATTGGTTAACCTTTATTTATAAACCTATATATCTGTAATAAAAATAGAAAAATGTCCACAAATTTGGTTGTATTAAATGTGTAAATGAAATGTGTCAGGTTCAATGCAAGTTAATCTCTATTGATAGCAGTGCATGTGCAGTAATTCTACTAGCTTTACTAAGGTTAGACAATTAAAATGTTTGAGGTCATTAATGTTTTTGAAATGCATACCAAGAAATAGCACGTTTTTTTTTTTTTAAAAATCATTTTTTATTAAAAAGTCTATAAAATAAATATTTTTACATTTATTATACATTTATTATTTTCTGTTTGAATATATTTCATTTTATATTCTACAATAATAATTTATTCCTGTAATGATGAAGCTGTGTTTTAATTTTCTTTATTTTTGTTTGTGTCTTTATCATTTTGATTTAGTAATAATAGTATTGTTTTGCTCCACAAGAAAAAAAAATGTACTATTATCAATGTTGAAAATAGTCGTTCTGTTTAATATTTTTGTGAAAACCATTATTATTGTTATTATTATTTTTTTAGGATTCATGTCAGCATTTATTTGAAATATATTTAACGCCATACATGTCTTTACCATCCCTTTTGATTTATATAATACATCCTTGCTTAATAAAAATATATTTTTTTCTTGACAGGAATTATGTTGGCAACATATAACCAAACATTCATAGTCAAAACTAGTTAAATTATAGTTAAAGGACAATTTAAACAGCTGTAATGCTCAAATATGCACATTTTTGTGTGTAATAATTATCATAAGTACTTTAACTAACATATGAGCTTGACCCATAGACTTCTGAGTCTGATGCTTTAACATCTGTTGAACCTGGAACACTGTGCTGCTTTATTTCAACATTAAAAACCAGAAAGATGTAGAAACCAGAAATAATGTAGAGATGTTTCATTCATTTGAACCTTTTGACGATGTCCATCAGAGAAGTTTCCTCTTAGCTTCTCCATTATTACTAATAATTTTTTTGTCTGTCTCTGTCTAATATAATCTCTCTCTCTATCCTTTTTTCTTTCCTCTCTTGTTGTTTTTGCTTTCTTGTTCTCCAGACCCGGCAGCCTGTGTTTGTGCAGCTCCTGCAGGGGGTTTTCAGAGTTTACCACTGTAACTGGCTTGTTCCTGCCCAGAAAGCCTCAGTGGAGAGCTGTATTAAGGTTCTGTCTGATGTGGGTAAGTATTTGACCATGACCATTCAGACTTTGAAGAATGAACCTCATACAACTCCATTTCCATTATCTTTACATCCAGCCTCTGTTGTATGTTTCAAATAAAAACCAGAGGTGTAAGGAAATGATTTCACCATTTATGAATTGTTTTTTTAATCTTTATATTTTCAATCGTCTTGTTTAGCCAAGAGCAGAGCGATCGCCATCCCGGTGGATCTGGACAGCCAGGTGAACAACCTGTTTGTGAAGTCCAACAATGTGGTCCAGAAAACCCTCCTCAATTGGAGGATGTCAGCTCGCAACGCGTCCAGAAGAGACTCGACGCTCACCACTTCCAAAGATTACAGGAACATCATTGAGAGGCTGCAGGTGAGGGCGAGGTCTCTGGAGAACAGCCAATGAAGACTGACGTAATGTTTTTGTATCTAAAATACTGTGTCACAATAGCTTTAAATGAGACAAACTTAAAAATAGAATTATTGTTGAAATTATTCAGTTGGTCAATCTTGCATATAACTACCTCACCTATATTGTTCCAGACGCATTACAAAATGGAATTTGAAGAGGTGGGGAAACAGGAAACTTGTTCCAGGAATTCATGTTGTTACATTGTTATTGGGAAGTTGAGTCAGTGTGAGATAGAGGTCCTGGGAAATTTAGTCTGGTGGAATGTTCTGATGATGTTTGTCTTTTGGCACTAGACTAAGATCCCAACACACACGCACACACACACACACACACACACACACACACACGTGCCTCATCCAGTTTGAGAAGATGGTTTTTAAAGAAGATTTCTGCAAGATTGTAAATGTTCTATCAAATAAATAATGCATTTAAGTGATAATACATTGCACTGTGTCTTCTCAAACTAAATCAATACATTTTAGCATATACCGGTATAAAATCATGTCTTCAGAAAGGCAACAGTGTTGATGGTAACAGGATTAGCAGTTTAATTTGATTAAACACTAATTGAGGAAAAAACACTTAATTTCAAAAATGTATTTAACAGCATTGTGCTTAAGGTCATAGGTTCACAGGTTCTTAGAAAAAATAATTTAAGTAATCTTTAAATGATGATATTTCATAAAGAATTTATTTTATATATTATTATAGTGTTAAAAGTATTATTATAGTATAGTAGTATTTTAATTTTTAATTTGCATTTAATTTGTTATAAAAAAAATCATTGCAACACGTTGGCTATCATAACAAACACAAGTCAACTTATAAAATAATTTTTTAATTTTTAATAGTTTAATACGTGAAAAATATTATAGAAATGCTGGCTAAAGCTAATGCTAGCTTTTTGTACAGTTACTTTTGGAAGTAAATTATATTTAAAAGTAATTGAAAAAAAAAAGTTTTTTAAAATGGGCAACAGGAATAAATACGAGATAGTTCAAAGCACAAGCATTAAGGAAAGGCCAAAAACAACATCCTCATGATGACGGATAAAAAAAATATATATATATATGGTGTGTGTGTGTGTGTGGTGGTGTGTGTGTGTGTGTGTGTGTGTGTGTTTTAAATTCATGGCACCTGTTTTTGGTTTAAATGGGCCCATATGACAGCATAAAAAACAGATACAGCAACTTGTTGTTTTGTTTCCAGTGGTATGTAGAACTCCCTGCTGTTCTGTTTAACAGAGGAACAGCAGTTGTTTTCTTTCAAAGTTGCAATGTCGAAATTCTGAAAAAAAGACACCTTGACATCAGAAGGTGGTGTTGTGGGTAGAAACATGCATTTCCTCTTGTTTAAAAAGGCTACTTTCATACTCCACTCAGAAGACTGAGGATAGAGGTCAGTGGAGGGGGGTCATCTAGCCTAGGGGAGGGAAGGGTGAGTTAGCGAGTTGCCGGTAAACCATGGCTTCATCACGTCTGTGTCTCCACCCCCGTGCAGCTGTGGCGTGAGTTGGCGAGTATTCAGACACGTTTACACAGCTCACGTCTGTGCTATGAGCCTCAGGGCTGTTGGTTTCAGCCCTTGCTTTGGAAACAAATCATGCCCTTGGTGCTCAGAATATGTGTGGCCTGGGTCCAAAAATGGCCTTCTTTTTACCACACCTGCTAGTGCCACTGAAAATATTTGAGACTGTTTCTTACACGCTCAGTTCATCGCCTGTTTGTTACACATATGAAAGGAATATAAAGTAGTTATTTTTTAATATAAACAATATGTTATAATAACTAAATAAATGTATAATTAAATATTGTTAATATTATTGCATCCAATAAAAATAAAATGTCATACAAAAGTTTCAGAAAAGATTATTTAAAAAAATATATATATTTTTATCCAGCCAGGATGCATTATATGATAATTTCAAAATACACTGATAATGAAAAACGATATTTTATTGAGCAGCAAATCAGCATATTAGAATGATTGCTGAAGGAACATGTGGATCTGGAGAGTAATGATGCAGAAAATTCAAATATTCAGCTTTACCATCAGTAAAATAGTACAATTTTAAATACATATTGTTATATTTTTATATTTGTATTTTTATATTTTTATATTTTTCTAATCAAATAAATGTAGTTGTCATGCAGAAGAGACATAAAAAAACTATCCAACTTAAACTTAGTGTATCATATATGAAAAAAGCCAGTTTCCGTCTCTCTGGGAAGTATAGATATGTGCCATACAAATATTTTGTGAGGTTTTAGTTACTAATATAATAGTTATCCACTGCATTAACGTACTTACTTTCTGTCAATGTCAGTTTTCAATTCCCATGGTTGGTGCGTGGGTCGACTGTCTCCTTATACGTCCTAACATATACGTCGAAGGTCTCTTATACGTCTAACATAAAACACTGTCACTGTGAAGTAAGGGCTTCATTTGCACATGATCAAAATAACTGAATTTGAATTTGATGTGTTTTTGTCCAGACACCCATCGTTGTCTGTCTCTGGAGGGATCGTCTTCTGCGGCCCCTGGTTCAAGCCTGAGCTCTGCGTGTGTTGGTGGACGTACGTACGTCATCGCCCGAGCTGCTCTTCCCTGGATGAAAACACAGATGCCCGACGGAAATGTGAGTTTTGAGTGGAGTGCTTCATCGCTAAGTGATGTTTATTTTCCTACTAAACAAAACTGTCTTAAACATGCTTCCTCTTTTCTTTATGTTATTTTCCTCTCACGGGCTGCATTAGCAATGGTGCAGTACTGGTTTCTTGTCTGTCCTTCAACTGTCGCGCTCGTGCTGTGAGAAGACTGTTCTCAGTCTGCCAGAGCTACAAAAGGGATTATCGGCGTGCTGTGTGTTTGTGCGGCCATCTGTGTTTGGTTTTTGCCGTCTGACGGGCTTCTATGGGAATAGTCCTGAGATGCAGGATTAGCTGATGTAGGAAATGGAGTTAGATTACAATGTTAGCGTCCATTGTGGCTGTCAGTGGGAGCAAAATGACAGTCTGTTAACAGCTCTCAGTTTTTTTTTTCTTTTTTTCAGTTGTTTCTTTTCATTCAGGTCCAGGGTTATTTATTGTTAATAAAGTTTTAAAGTTAGTTTGACACATTGTGAAGTCATAATTTAGCACACAGCAGTTTTACAGAATATTTATTATAAGGACAGTCTTTCTGCAGTTATGTGGGGTCATTAAAAAACATAAAATTAATATGGCAACGTAATTAAAAGTTTGAAAGAAGAATATTAATTTGTGAGATCTGCTAAAGATTTTACATTTTATCATTATCACCTTACTTTATTGACTCCATTTCTTATATTTTAAAACGGCACTTTACTGATTACTTGTTTTTTTTACATTTAGTTTTTTATTTTTTTTTTTTAATTTTTATTTTTTTTTATTTTTTTATTTTTTTTTTTTTTTTTTTTTTTTATTATTTTATTATAGATCTTTTTTAAAAGTGATATAATTGTCTCCCTGGCAATGAAAGCAATATCCGATCCTGTTCCTCATCCTCATCAGTATTGTGAACAAACTGTTATTAAAACAAAACTTGTGAAAACAAACTGGGGTTTTCTCTCTCTTTCAGATTAAATAAAACACACTAAACAGCTTTAGAGGAGAATGAGGAGCGTTTGTGGTATAAAATTTTCTGCAGGACTCTCGAGAAATGATGACGAAAGACCGCGGCTATGGGAAAAGGTAACATACACCTCTGTAGTAAGTTGCATAAAAACAGATTAAAAATATCCCTTTCTGTCTTCTACAGCACTATTATACTCTTGATGAAATTACAAAGAAGCCCTCGGCGTGTTACTGTATAATTTTTGTCCATATTAACCCATAAGAAAAATAGCACAACCAGAAAACAGGCCTCACAGGACCAACATTTCACTTGCTTGCCTCTATTTTTCTCCATTCCACACGTACAGTATCTCGTTTTCAATGCCCTCAACTGTGTCCTATTGCTTAACACTTCAAAATAAACTTAATAAATTAAACACCCAATTAATGTCACTACCATATTTTATTTTTATTTTATTTTTTTAAAAGTTCTGGCTATATCCAGTTTTCTGATTTGTTTTATTTGATTTCCATTTTGATTTATTTGATTTGATTTTTATTGTATTTCTTTTTTTTATTTATTTATTTTATTCTTCTTGATTTAATTTCCATTTTTTATTTTGATTAATTTAGCATATTTTTTGTTTTATATTTTATATTTATATTTATTTATATTTGATTGGTTGTTTATGTTTATCACGTTCTCTTTTGTTTCGATTTTATTTTTGTTTTTTTTATTATTTGTCTATTTTAAATTGTCTTGTAAATTGTCTTTTATTCTTTTTTAGTTTTTATATTATATTGATTGTATGTTTTTTTTTTAAATTCAATAGATTTTATACTTTTGTATCTTTTTATTTGTATATCGTGATAGTTATTATTCTTTTTAGCGATTTATTTTTGCACTCATGAATTCATGGGTTCTTTAACTACAAAACGACAAAATTTGTTCCCAACGTCTTTGTAGTTGGCAACTAATGCTTTGAAAGCTAATGCTAAAAAAATAACAATCACAATAATCTTGTGTTATGTCACTAACGAACATTGTTTGGCATTTCTGTGAGCATCCTTTGATTCCTTCCTTCACAATACTAACTTTGCTGTATGCTCTTCTCTTCCAGCTAATTGCCTTTGATGATGAGCGGGATGTGGCTGAGGGTTTTTTTTTTATTTTTGGTTTTAACAATTATTTTTCTATGTTTAGTGCGGGGCTTCCGCTCACGCGCCAATGTGTAGTCGTCCTAACTTAGTGCTTGTTCTCTTTTCCTTTGAGCTTTTTTGCTGGTGTTTGTCAACGTGACTTCACCACAAACCGGCCCTAATTTTATTGTCTGTTGTCCGTGATGTGTGTTGAGGTTGCGTGCAGTTAACCCTCGCCTGATAGTTTCATGTGTGTTCGTTCAGTGTGCTTTTGTGTTTTTACCACTGGCCTTGTTTTAGATAGCGTGTGCTGGTGAAAATGTGTGTAAAGTGTATCAGCCCACCACACTTTTATTCACACTTCCTCTGTGTAGCGTTAATTCAGTTTTACGTTCCTGTTACATTCACTGCCTGATCACACACACACCCAACAAACAGTAGCTGGTTAACAGGGGATTCACAATGAATCATTGGTACATGTGACTGTTCTCGAACAAGCAATTGCAAAGTAATAACACAGTCTCGTCTGGTATTAATCCAGCCAAAACAACAGTACGCTGATGATCTAGTGAAACTGAAATATAGCCAAACCCAGTTCAGGTAAGAAATTGTGGCTCATTCAGCTGCATTTAATAGAAAAGCTAAAACTGAAATCTGTTTTCAGTCTTAGTTTGTGATTTCTTCATCTGACAAGCCATAAAACTGCAACTTCAACAGTTTATTATCACTATAAATCATTTTTTATTTGAACTTTTAATATGAGGTTTGGAAAGTAAATGCACATATTAGTAGATCATTAGAGTCATCTTTCTGGAAGTGCTTGCATAGAAAAAGGTTTAGTTAAGGTTAGGTTTTTTTATTTAGATTCTGGGTAAATAAAACACTTTGCTGGCAGTTTTCAGCTGATTTTTTTTTTATCTTGTTTTCAAGAACAATTATTTAAACATACCTAAATCAAGATCAAGATGTACCTAAGATGTAAAATCATGATATTTAATCTTGTTTTTCTTCAAAACAAGAAAAAGATACGGCAATGGGGTCAGAAAAAAATACACCTTTTCCCTTTCAAATTAAGATTCTGACCCTCTTGTTTTAAATCGAATTTGTCAAATAAATCTTAATTTAATATGCAAATTTATGCAGATATCATGATGATGTCACTGAATTGGATTTTGAGCGGTAAATATTGGAACAGTGTCTTAGTCAGTGGGAGATTTTCAAACTTTAATTTCACATTTCTTAAAAGTATAATACTGTTAACTTCCACGCACACACTTTAATGATGAGTAAACCTGACCTTGTGGTGGCATACCATTGACTCCTTTTATGTATGAGAGGGGGGAATGTATCTGTAAATTTCAAAGTTTAAAATTAATATTTCTGGGCTTGTTTGAGTTGAAGTCAGGAAGGTAGGTGGGGGTTCATACTATATTTATAGTCACCTTCTATCAGTTCCAGGGATGAAATGCGACACTATCTCTCCATTATAGGAAGACGTGTGTGAATGTTTTTGAACATGCATGCGGTTGTGTGACATGGCTGAACAAGAAAAATAACACAGCTGATGGCATTATTATTTGTTTATATGTGTGTCTGTTTTGTGTCTTATGACAACAGCCTCTTTAGATTTATATATGAGGAGAAGTGCAAAAAGGGCAGTAAAAGGGTGTGTTTATGGGTGTTTTAGTGTTAAATTAAGTTCAGCAGAAACATGCATCTCACAAGATTAAGTAACACCTACTTCTGAGGAAGGGTGAAAGGGTGAGCTGGAGACATTTAAAAATGCAATGTCTGCTTTTTACCTTAATACATTCTTTTACTAGTAAAAGATAACGCTGGAGTGCTGACTGGGGCATTTCGATAAATACAGTGACATGATGCAGGTTATTGACAGCATTTGTCAGCGCTGCTGCTGATTTCACAGAATTTTTTTTTTTAAACATTATTTCTGAAAACGTTATTTTTTTAACACACTTATCTAGATGGGGACATTACATAGACTTCTGTTGTTATATACAGTACAGAATAGTTATACACTTTTTTAACCTAAACCCATTCTGCAATTTTTACATTTTCAAAAATTTTTTGTTTTCTTTATTTTTGTACCAGTTTTTTACAAATGAGGACGTCCCCAAATGGAGGTTTTTGGTGATTTTTTTCAGGTTTTGTCCTGGGGCGGGCTGCTTTTGGGTAGAAATTTGCCCCCAAAATACGGTCAAGTACAGTAGGTACACACACACACCAATTACAATTTTTACATACTTGTGTGTGTGCATTCCATTTTTTTTTTTTTGGGTAAGTTAGGTTTTTCTAAATTGATACTTTTATTCAGCAAGGACACCATAATCAAAAGTGACAGTAAATACATTAATAATATTATAAAAATATTTTATATTTTATAATAAATGGTGGTTCCTATGGACTTTCTGTTCATCAAAGAATCCTGAAAACAGTGAATCACAGTTTAATGAATGAATGAAACAAATATTAAGCAGCACAGATATTTTCAACGTGGATAATAATAAGAAATGTTTCTTGAGCAGTAAATAAGCATATTAGAATCATTTCAGATCATGTGAGGCTGCTGAAAATTCTGCTTTACATCACAGGAATAAATCACATTCAGAACAACAACAAACAAACAAAACACTTTTATTACTGTTTTATGATAAAACTTAATATTGCTGTTTTTACGTACTTTTGTTCAACTAAATGCTGCAATGATGAGTTTACTCGAGACTCCTTTCATAAACAATAAATAATCTTACAGACCCCAAACTTTGAAAAAAGGTAATGTGTGTATAGTCATTCAGAAATAAGTTTCTTTTTGGTTTAGTTGTATTTTTGTTATTGTTTGTTGTTGTTTGTTTTTCTGAACGTAGGACCCCCCAAACCCCCCCCCCCCCCACACATCATTTTAAAATATAAAAATATTTTTAATACTTGTTTTTTATATAAATTATAGAATTATATTTATAGTTATATACCTTTCTCTCCATTAGTGACAAATATATTTATTTATATACCATTTATATACGTATAAACATTAAAATGAACATTACACCAAGGATACAGCCACCTGTTGTGTATCTGATGGATATTTTGACATGTTTGACTGACTGTTTTTTGATGAGTGATGAGTGTCTGAGCCCTCATACACACTTACACGTGTTCACAGCACATGTGTAGAATGAGCATCCCTGCTCATAACATACGGACCTCTCTCTCTGTCTCTCCTGGTCATCTTTATATTACATAAGAGAATGTGTCTCCTGTGTGTCTGTGTGTGTGATGTAAGAGGGATGGGGACAGATAATATGGGCTTTAGGTTGACGATGCAGCTGTGCTCCTGAGCAGGGAAAAGCTTATGTAAAGTGGATGGAGAGAGCAGTGTGTGTGTGTGTATGTGTGTCTCCTTCACCTGGACTGTGCTAGACAATCACAACTGCACAACGTTTCTCTCTCTCTCTCTCTCTCTCTCTCTCTCTCTCAGCCTTAAGTGGTATTTATTTCTTAATTTTTTTCTTGTTCTCTTTTTCCACTTTTTTTCTTTTATTCTCTCTCTCTTTTTTCCTCACTGTCTTTTTTTTGCTCTTTCTTTTTCACTCTTATCTCTTCCTGTCTCTTTCACATTTTCTTTTCTTTCACTTTCTATCCTTTTCTGTATCCATGTCTTTTGTTGTTTTTTATTAATAAGCCTTTCTGTCTATATCTGTTTCTGTCCTACTCTTTTTTTTCTGTCTGTCATGGTGCCTGTCATTATCTTTCTTTCTTTATTTATTTTGGCTGTCTCCTTATCTCTCTCTCCTAATCTCGTAAATGTATTGTTTATATTTCCTTCGTCTTTACCCATCTGCTCTGTTTTGCTCTGTCTCTCTTTCCCCTCCCTCTCTCTCTTTAAGTAGTTTGCGTCAGTTCCAGTAGTCAGTGTGTGTCAGTTGGGGTCTGTTGTCCTCATGGGTCCTTTGTTATCTTCTCCTCTGCACGTCTCCTGACGTCCATCAGGGGGAGCTGTGGGCACATCCGTCCCCGCGCGCGCCTCTGTCCCAATTTCCTCGCCTGTGTGCAGCACGATTCCTGGACTCCCGCCAGCTCGCAACCAGAGGTTACATAAGACCTGCCCTTCTTTTTTTTCCCTCGTTTTTTCCTGGAATCCATGCTCTTTACCAAGAGACGCTGGCAGTGGCAAAGACCCTCCTTTGGGCATGAGGGGTGGGCATATGACGTCCTAAACCCTTGCGTTCTTTTGAGAAAGTTTACATCTTATTAGATTGAAATGCAAAAATTGAGGTCACCGAGCCTGATACCTTCAGGCCAAAAGCTTTAAGACACACATTTATGCTATTGAGCTCGTTATGACAATCAGGTTAAGAAGTGTGTTGGCAAACCCAACCGTGCTTTTTTCGACAATGACAGTGACTGAAATTAACCCTCGAAGCTTCTCACCATTGACATGCACCGCAAAGAATAAAGCTGTGACATCAATGAATGTGCGAGCTGTTTCGTCCCCACACTCGATAAACTTGTGACTTGCACTGGAAGAAAAAGTAGCCAAGAGCTCTTTCAAAAGTCAGTGTTGAATTTAATTTGGGTTTATTTACCGGATGGATGGATGGATGGATGGATGTGCAGATGAATGGATGTGCTTTTATCGATTTCTTGTGGGGAAATTCACAAGAAAGTGTTTTTATAGCATGTGATGAAAGCGTGCATTTATGGTGGCTAGAGAGGGACATTTCACATTCACACCTTGTGTTTTGCAGCAGCATTATTTTCCAGCTGAAAAATGATGTCGCAGAAAGGGAGATTCCTTACTGGTTTGCAGTATTACTCACACAAACATGCGCGTGCGTCACGGTTGTTGCTAATTTAGAACCCCCCCTCTTTTTTCTTTTGTGTTAGAATGGTTCCAGACATCATGCTCAAAAATTTTCCTCTTTGCATCCTTTTAGAGCAAACCAATTTTTTATGAAAGCAAATGCCATTGAGCGTTTATTGCTATCTGAATAATTTTTCTGTAATATTTTTTTGGTTGTTGTAAGTGCGGTTCTCGCACTAGTCATCTTCTTCATTGTCTCTGATGTGTCGAACAAGGAACTGTTTGTGTCCGTGCATGTCGCCTGCTTTGCTCATTCCTTTTTGCTCTTGCACAACTTATCTTTTTGATTTAATGTGTCTTTTCTTGTCTTTCTGATGCAAAATAAGCACCAATGATTGTGGAAATACTTACTCGCTCAATTCCAGGAGGATTGAATGTTGTGACAGGACCAAACAAGTTGCACATACCTTTTTGAAAATCAGCCACACACCACCACACACACACACACACACACACAAACTTTTTTTTTAAATTGGTAACTTTTTAAAGATTAATATTTTTTTTCTGTCAAGTCACGGCTTGAGAGTGCATTACATAACTGTTTGAGATTGAGTATGGATTTTTAAAGCCTATTATTGGTTATAATATAATTGTGGGAACATTTTAGCCAGTCTTCCCTCTGTGATGACCCTTTTTGATAAGAACCCAACACGTAGAATGACCTGCTGAGGTCGATCAAACCCTGCGCTGCCCATAGATGAATATGCAGCCTTCCCAATCTGCAGACGTTTAAGTGTAGAGAAAAGTGTATTTTCTCTCGGGCTGGTTATGATGGACGCTGCATTAATGAGTTTCTAGTTTTGTCAAGGGCATTAACACACGTTCTATCAATGCCAGAGACTAATCTGCATTAACTAACTCATGACTTTTTATCTCCATTAGCTTGCATACCCCCACCAGAACCAGAGGTCCCAGCAGAGGTGTGTCCAACACATATTCGCCCTCCCTGCCAGCCTTGGCTGGGATGTGGGAATATGGGTTGTTGCAGTCAGTAGTTAATCGTCTCATACCATATCCTTACCTCATTGTATTGCAATAGCCTCTTTATCACTGCTTTGAGTCATCTCTGCCCATGCAAATGGGAAAGCAAAGCCCCACGCTGGCATACACCACACTTAGATCTTAACTCTTGATTAGTTTTCCCCCTCAGTATGCAAATATGCCAATAAGCTGACCTCTTTTTGGTCTTGCTGATTAAAGCGCAACAGTTGGGATCTGGAAACAAAAAAAACCCATTCATTTTCTCCACTGAGAAATGACCTGATAACACATGACCTTTCAACACAAGCATACCATGAGCTCGGAGATATATGCTTCTGCAGAAGTCGCAGTTAGTGTGATTTCAGCTTTTTTTAGCCTTTTTTTTTCAGAGTTTTGTTTTTAAAACCATTTTTACTAACAAAATTCTGGATTTTGAAAGAACTTTCCTCTATGGATCTTCCAATCAGAGAGGATGCTGTTACTATGGCGACGAAAAACATGCTCAAAGAATTCCACAGTGACCTGCCTCTCCCATGAAACACTGCAAATTATGAAATCGATTTTTCGAAAGTTTGAATGACAGGCCATCTGACCAATCATATTGCAGAATCTGCCCTTTTGTCCGACAAACACGGCGGATATGTGTTTCTTGTCCGACAAACAAACCAGACAGGAGAGTAAATAAACTTTGAACTTGAACTTGAAAATTGGTGTCTATGATGTCTTTCCTCGGTTGTTATTTTACGCTATAACCAGTAAAGAGAAAGAGATGATTGGTTCATGTGCCGCTTCAGCTGAGGCGCTACAGTGTTGGGGGTAATGCATTACAAGTAACTTGAGTTAAGTAATCAAGTTAAGTTTTTTTTTCCAGTAACTAGTAAAGCAATGCTTATCTTTTTAATTTACAAGAAATATATCTTTTTCCAAATAAGTAAAACCATTTAATTTGTTTTCCCATTTATTGATTGACAGCTCTCCTGTTTTGTTTGTTTTTATTGTTGAAGAGTGTTGAACTTTCTTTTTCTTCTCCTATCATATTCTTCATCCAGTCCAGAATGGCAGCACAATTGAAAGGCTTGTTTGAGTGAATTCACATTTCGTGCCGTCTGAGGCTTATTCATTTTCACTTTTGGTGTGAAAGGGCTTTTTACATTTGCCAAAAATAGAACTTTTTATATAAAAAAAAAACAAAAAACAAAACAAAACAAGCAAGCCCCAGCCCAGATGAGAAACTAAGTAACATAATTAGTTACTTTTTACCGGAGTAACGCAATATTGTAATGCATTACTTTTAAAAATAACTTTCCCCAACACTGGTCACGACACATTAAAGAGCCACAAAATGATATTTATGTTTGAGTTTTTTAGAAAAGACTACAAAACAATATTTATTGTTTTAATTCCTTTTAAAAAATTACAAAATTTCAAAGCAGAGACTTTATTTCAAAAGTAACCTACTCTGTCTTGTCTGTCTGTGCAATGTCAATGCCTCTTTGTTTTTTATTTTTCTTTGTATTTTGATATTTTGTCTCTTCTGTTGGCGTGTTGTCAGTTTCCTCTTGGCTCTGCAATGTATTTTCCACTGATTAAAAAAAATATATATTTTATTGTAATTATTAGTATGTTGAATTTAATAAAAATAATATAACATAACTTAAAATAACACAATAATGTATCTTTTTTAAACAATTTTCACATTCTACTGTCATATCTGTTTATCATTTGCAGTGCTTCATGGGATGTGTAGTTTATTGCTGAACAAAGATGAACAAAGTCTTGTACTTTGTGACTTTTCTCTGATTTATTTACTTATTGATTGATTTTTTGTCTGTGGAGAAACTGAACGAGGGAAAAACCAAGGCTGCTGAAAAATGGCGTGTCACTGTTGTACATTTTGCATGTGCCCAAATATGTCTGTGTATATGACAGACAGGGAGAAGAAAGTGCGAAAAGCAAATGTGCTGCTTTACAAAGGCAGCTGAGGGCACAGGATCCATTACATAATCTGGATAAAAGTTTTCTCTCTCTGTCTCGGTCTCATTTCTCTCACTCATGGCTTACATTTCTAGCTTTGGCGCCCTGTGTGGTGCTTATGTAATTAACATGGTTTCATTCCCACTATTGCCGACCCAAAACAGATGGCCTGTAGAATAGGTTAGGGAAGTTTGATGCTGCCAAACAACCTTCCTGTTGAGTTGTTATTCATTAAAGGGCAGGGGATTCAAAAACAAATATTATGAAATGCATTATTTATTAGTTTTCCTATTTTACCCCCTTTCCTACTTCCTTTAAGCGATTGTTTTAGGATTTTATGGATAAACTAAAGCTCATGTTACTCTGCTCTGCATGATGTTCCCCAGCGGCTGTCTGCTCCCACACACACACACACATTCACATACACACACCATGCCTCTCCTTTAACTGCATGATGTAATATGCCCCACTTTTTCATGCATGTCAAAATAGTGACTAAGGTTCTCAGGCTTGACCCCTTTCTTTTTTATGCTTGTCATTTTTCTTCCCTCCTTTTTGCTTTCTGCTAACTCACGTCACTCAGGAGTTTGATCCAAACCAGCCCCAGAAGCAACTGGAGGATCAGAGAAGGGTAGGTAAAGAAACGGGGTACGTGATGCACACCCTGGCCACTGCTTGAGCCACTCATTCACAAACTCACCCTTCAAACCCTCCTGTCTGCTCCACATGGGTGGAAGTTTCACCTAAAAAAACAGGATGACTATTTTCTTTAGGTCTTAGGTTTCTCTTTAGGTTTGAAGGTGGCGATTGATCTGTTTATAGGTGATAAACATCTTTGTGTTTCCATGGACTCTGGTTTGGGGTGTTTCAAGTGAGCAGTCAAGTTCTGGTTATCTGTGTAATCACTGAATTAGGATTAGTTTTAATTGGTGCGGTGTCTTGTATCTGAGGCCTCTGGTATTATTGAGGTCAGATGCGACCAAGGAAAGGGATCTAGCGTTATCAGATTCTGTCTTCCTTTCTGACCTCTTTCTGACTGTACTAATCAAACGTAACAGGACGAGGTAGGGATTGGTCCTGAGGAGCAGTTGAGTAGCATCCCACATGAAAATGAATCGGGGAACACTTAACTTGAAGTCTGTTCATGTAACACATTATTGAGTAATAATGTCAGTATAATTATTTTTTTATATAATTTTCAATATAATTATATAATACACCTTTAGACAGTTATAAAAAAATACTGCATAACCTATTTATAGTTACACCTTGGCAAAGTAAAGAATAATAAACAAAGTCAAGTTTATGCTTAAAAAAAAATACAGTAAAAGCTGTAATGTTGTGTAATATTATTACAAACTAAAGTAATTGATTGTATGTATTTGATCAAAATATATTATGAAATATTACTATTATCATTTTATGGAATGTAGCTGAATTTTCAGCATCATTAATCTAGTTTTCAGTGTCAAATCATTCTAATATACTGATTTGGTGCTCCAAAACATTTCTTATTATTATCAATGTTGAAATAAGTTGTGCTGATTAATATATATATATTCTTGTGGGTAAATATCTTTTTGTATTCTTTGCTGAATAGAAAGTTTAAAAGAAAATCATTTATTAAAATAAAAATATTTTGTAACATTATGTCTTTACTGTCAATTTTTGAACAATTTAGTGCACTCTTCCTGAATTAACATATTAATATTAACTATTAAACAAAATATTTCTGACCCCAAACTTGAACAGTATACAGGCTTCAAGTTAAATGTTGGAAAAACCCCCAAATCTTCATCAGGCTTTTTTTTGTCTGATGAAGACCACAGTGTCAAAATGTGATATTTACTGTTTTTTTTCTTCTTCTATGATTTCTTTAACTAAAATGTTATCATAAATTCTTTGTTTCTTATTGACCACCTGTGGTAGGTTATGTGTGTTTCTCCAAGTGTGTTTCTCCAATAACAATGTAATATCTAAACTCAAAAATCAATCAATACATCAGTAGCCACATTCGTGTGTCATACTGTCATCTGTGTTTGTTTTCAATTATTTCTTTTTCAAATTCACCATTTGATGTCGGTCATGGTGACGCATTGATGTTTGGTGATGATGAGGTGTCTTAATGCCCCTCACATGACTCTGCCCCCTTCACTGTTGTCAGAGTGAAGCTTTGAGGCAAGTTCTGGTGAACCGTTACTATGGCAACTTCAAGCCGGGAGGCAGGCGAGACAGTTTGACCAATTTCAGCAACGGGCCGCTCCCCCCCGGCGGGCAGATCAAGACTCCTACAGGTTTGTGCAGCACCTTAAGTTTCATATAATAAATGGTACTAAACTGACCTTTTTATATATAGAAACTAACTTCATTTTGTAATTCTAAAGATGACTCCCTCCCCGACCACTTTTTTTCTCTATTCTACATGTCCTATATATTCATAGCCATCGCTGTTGCCAGGCGACAAGAACATGGCACACACACTTCCTGTGTGAATAACCTCCAGACATATCTGCTTAAAAAAGTCTAGAAGGTGTTAATGTAGAAATGTATTTAGGACAAACTGACTGCAGAGGATAGGAAGATGAGGTTTTGGTCAGTTTGACCCAAACTTAACAAAAAGGTCATTTTCTGCTGCACATATACATCATTTTGATTTTATTTACTGCCACTCCTTAGATTTCATGCAAAATTGGTGATTCATCTCCTCAAAAAGGCCTATTCAGGTTAACACTGATTACAGTTTGATTTTGTTGTAGTTCTTTACTGAACGGTTCAATCTGAGATTTGGTCATGGATTGGTTGGATTTTATTTAATGATCAGAACTGAAAAAAGGCAGCAGTTATGTGAGAATGGACCTGTATTTGGATATAATTATAATAACTAAAATTATTTATTTTGTTCCGTATTTTAATAAAATACGTTTTCAGTAATCGTGTTTACATGCACATTCAATTTCAGACTAATATCAAAATATTGTCATTTATGTCATATAAAATGCATTGACCTGATTAAGTCAATATTCCAGTATCTGGTAAGATTTGTTAATGTTCATAAAAGAAGTATCCTATACTACCAATGCAGAATTTATTCTAAACTAATATTGTAAATTATATTTACAGTATTATTAAAATAAATATTTAGAAATATTTTTAAAAGAAATATTTCGAAATTATTAAATTAAACAGTTTTAAATAAATGTTTTAAATCATTTTCCATTTTAAAATGTAATTTATTCCTGTGATGGCAAAGCTAAATTTTCATATGCTGATTTGGTGCTCGAGAAACATATTATATTACTTTATATTAAATGTTAACCTTATTATAATCAGTGTTGAAAGCAGTTGTGATATTTTATATTTTTGTGGGAACTGTGATGCACTGTTTTTACAGGATTCTTTGATGAATAGAAAGTTAAAAAGAACAACATTTAATGCATATATATATATACACACACATTATTTATATTGAATATTTCTCTATTTCCAGGAGGTGGAGGGGGTTCAGCAGGCAGTCGAGGGGGAGATGAGTCTGGCTGAAGTGCAGTGTCATCTGGATAGAGAGGGTGCGTCTGACCTGGTCATTGACCTCATCATGAACGCCACAAGTGACCGAATCTTCCAGGAAAGCATCCTGCTGGCTATCGCTCTGCTGGAGGGAGGAGAACCCTGTCATACAGGTGAGATGAGCTCTCACTTCTCACTTTCTTTTGAGTTACTCCTGTTTTACACATTACAAGAATAAGTTTAGCTTATTATTCTAATATTATGTTATTCATATTATAATATTATTTTATATTCTACTTTTAATCTACAATTATAATATCTAAAAAAAAATAGTAATTTTGTTTATTTGGTTATGTTTCTGAGAGGTTGTTTTTATGCCTTACATGAGATGAGCCTCTCTTCTGCTTTTAATACTCTCATGTCATGTGCAAACCCACAGTGACTTCAGATACTGTAGTAAACAATGATGGCGTCTTGTGATGTGGCACTTGTGTCAGCTGAGCCAGAACAGAATTATCATGTGAACTAAAGCATATCCAGAACCATTATCTGAACTGGTGTTTTTTGATGCAAGGTGGGGTTTTTGCATATCTCATAGGAAAGCCGTGTCCTTTCCTCTGAAATGCAGGGGCATCCTCCCTTGGTGCAAAACAGGAAGAGGGAAGGAGAGCATGCATTGAATTGAGATAAGAAAACACCAATAAGGCCTCTGCAGGCGGGACAGATAGCTCGGGTCACTGAGGAGTCAGTGGGTAAACTGAAGAAAACAGAAAGAGCTTGGAGACACAGATAGAGACAAAATGAGAGAGGAATTGAAGGAACACATAGAGGCTATTTTCAAGAATAACATCTTTCTTTTTAATGAATATATATTTATAGTAGGTTAAATTTACTAAAGTAGGCATTATTAGTAAGTACAGTAGTGTACTATAGTATCGCATGCCCTCAATATCCTTGTCACATGACCTCATGAAGCTGCATGTGTAATTCATTGGTGCCTATATTTCATACTGGAAACAAAAATGGGTAGTTTTAAGTTTTAGTTTTGTTTTGTTTGTTTTGTTTTGTTTTGTTTTGTTTTGTTTTGTTTTGTTTTTGCTTTTCTTTTTTCTTTATGGTTCAGTTTCATAGTATGGTATTGTTTTGTTTTGTGTTTTGTAACAGTTTTGGAACCAAAAAATATTTGGCTTGTATAATTTTTCAATTCAGTTCATTTGTGTAGTGCTTTTGACAATACATACTGTTTCAAAGCAGCAAATGCATTTTTCATGTTGCAGTGCATGATTATTTGCAATGTTTTCATCACTGAAAATGGAAGTTCACATTTAACACATTGCATTCTGGTAAACATAATTATTTTAGCATAATTGAGATACTATGTTTTTATATTTTGAATTAGTTTTTATTTTTGTATTTTCCATTTTCATTTTAATTCAAGTTAAAGGGTTACTCCACCCCAAAAAGTATTCTCGTCACTTCATAACGTTACAGTTGAATCACTGATGGCAGATGGACTATGCTGATGATGCTTTTCATACTTTCTTGGACCTTGACACTGTTATTTATTTGGTAGTCTATGGGACAGTCTCAAGCCTCCCTGTTTTCATCCAAAATATCTTAAATTGTGTTCAGAAGACGAACAAAGCTTTTACGGGTTTGGAAACGACAAGGGGACGACAAGTGAATAATGACAAAATTTTCATTTTGGGATGGAGTATCCCTTTAAAGGTTTAGTAATTTTTGTTTTAGTAATTTAGTTAAAAAAAAAGGTTTTGTAATTTTTAGTAATAAAAAAAGTCTATATAGTTTATTTCAGTTTTAAGTTGAGTTATTTTAATACATCAAGTTAAATTAAATTAAAATGAGAAATGTTGTTTTGTCAACTACCTAAAATAAAATAAAAGTTTAAGGTTTTATTTTATTTTATTTTTAGTTAAGAAAAATAATCCAGTAAAAAAAAAAACGAGTAATCTGTATATTTTATGCATACAGAAAAAGTGCATTGTAACGCTGTATACTGCAGTATTCATAATATCAGTGATAGTATGCTATTCAGTGACACTAAGGCTAAGCGAGCACTTGGATCATCAACTGGAGGCAGTCCAGTTCGGAGCAGGGCCACACGTCACTGTCTGCAGACACCCAGCCAGGGTTTTTGTGGGTGCAGTGTGGTTGCTATGGCAACCTGGCAAATTGCTAGGCTCGATGCGCGGTTGCGCGTGGACGGAAAGGGTGATGTGCGGCAAAGGAGACAGTCAATGTCAACGAAGAGATGGCTGTTCCGATTGTAGAGCAATTTGATTTTCTGGACTTGCAGGGCTGGTTTCTGTGCTCACGCATGTGTTTTGCGTGGGTGCTTTTGTAAATAGGAGCATTTCATAATCAGCCCTGTTATTAGCATAGGCATTCTACTTGATGATACTGCGGCTTCCCAAGAGGAACATGTAGAGGCGCTCACATGACTAGATTACATAAGCCAAGCCCGTGGTGAATAATGCAGAAAACACTCTTGACAGTTCGGTGTCTGTGCTAAATGGGTCACTGTGTTCTTTTCTGATTGAGAGAGACAAAAAGAGAGGAAAGTGATTAAGAGGGACACATACAGTTACACACAAAGAGATAAAAATGTCCATAATGACGTGAAATGCCCCATAATCAGAGGAAGAAGAGCTGTGTTCTCATTATCACTACAGTGTGCCACATTTGTTTACCTTATAAAGGTTAATGGTGTGAATATAAACTAAACCTGTTCAGAATATGCTTGGGTCATATTTCACCTCAAAATCAAATGAAAATAAGTCAAATAATTATTTTGCAAGAAAATGCAACCTGTATTTAGGACTATTCTAAAATTACTTACAAAAATGAAATAAATGCATCATTTTGTTGTTTAAAACAAAATATTTAAAGGGACAATTCACTCAAAAATTTAAATTCTGTCATCATTTACTCACCCTCCAATTGTTTCAAACCTGTATGAGTTTATTTCTTCTGGTGAAAACAAAAGAAGATCATTTGAATAATTTAATATAATATGATTAATACAATTTTAGTCTATATCCCAAACAAACCCAGAACAGACTAAGAAATGTATTTATTTAATTACAATCATTAAAAATAAATAAAATAAAAATTAGAACATAAACATAAAATAAAGTTATAGTTAAATGAAATTAAACAATAGAAATATTGTTATATACATGTATATATATATATATATATATATATATATATATATATATATATATATATATATATATATATATATATATATATATAGATATATATATATAGATATAAAAAAAGATTAAAAAGCAGTTAAATAACAACTATAAACCCTATTACTCCTAAGTGAGTGAATATATCATAGAAAAATATGATTACATTGCCAGACATAGAAATATTTATGTGGATTGAATAATTGAATATTTTATCTTTTCCAAGTGCAAATACAACACCGAAGCCAATGGATACACAGGTAATTTATTACAATCAGCATAAAGACAATTCAACAATCATAATCTATAAATGCCATTTAATGATATACTGTTATTGTTTTCCACACTGCAGTGATCAGAATGATATTTTTCAGATTATGATGATTAGAATTAAGGGTGGAAATGTGTTTAATTTCAATGAAAATAATTTTACAGTGGATAAAAAAATCTATAATAGTCCAAAATATTGAATCTCTTTTTATTCTTGACATGTTATATGAGATTCCCCTGCCGATCCTTTAATTCCCGATAACATGTCGCAAGCCTGTTGCGCTTGTCAGCATCAACCTCAGTGCACTGGGTTAGATTGGGTAAGCATACTTGCAGCACTAAAAGGGTTTTGTGGATAACCTGCATGACACATTTGCAGCCAGTTTGCAGAGTCATTTGGGTGTCTTTTGAAGGATGTGAAGAAACCACATGAAAGAAAGAGAGAACTGGGGGTAGTCTGCACTTTAAATGTGTATGTTTGTGTGCGGGTAACATTCTGTTGTGTTAACAGGGGAATTACTGAGTTTACTCATTGTAAATCAGCTTCTTTTAAGAGGATTTATTCTTCTGTCCACTGCTACACCTTTCTCAGTAAATGCTCTCAGTTTGCAAGTTCTCAAACTCCAGCTTCTCAAACTTCACTTCATTCTACAACATCTCTAGGCCAAAATTACACCCAGAATCAAATTAAACAAGAAGCCTATTTTAGGTTATTTATTTATTTATTGCATTGTGACATATTATATTATATTACATTGTTATATTTAATTTCATCCTATATAATGTTTTTTTTTATATTATTACATAATTATTAATAATAAAAAAACTTTGGCATCATTTAAATAATTTTAATTAAATTAATTCTAATTGAAAATCATATTACAGTGAAAGATGTATGTATTAATTAAAAATAAGTTAACACACAATTAAAGCAAAATGTAAATGAAATTAAAATAATGAAAATAATGCCACAATTAAAAAAATTAATAATTTTTTTGTAAAAAATAATTGTAACTTCTAATTTTATTTTGAGGTCAGATGTAACCCAGACATGTTTTCAGGAGATTTCAAATATAAAAAATTGTGAATTCAGATTGTGCTTTGGAGATGCTTCTTTTCCCTTTTGGTAAGGACATTACCTTGGTAAATCCTTGGAGGTTTGTTAGATCTTATCTCAAATGTCTTGAAAGGTTAGTTGAGTCAGTAAGCACAGCATCATCAGCATGACATTGATAAAAGGAGCCATGTGATTGGATGACTGTACTGAGTGGCCTGCTATGGATGCAGAAGTGAAACGGGCCTAACAGCGAACCCTGGATTTGGTTTGACATATTATGCAAAGAATGTGCAGCAAGATCAAGGAGTAATTCTAAGCAAGGATGCTCTTGCTGATGTAAGTTTTTTGGTTACTGCAACGTGAGATATTTTGGCACAAGGTTTTTCAATTCTGACTGATAGATGGTTAGAGAGGTTGATATTTGGCTTAATGCTGCAAAACTATTCTCATGAAAAGAAGAAAGATATCAACTTTAAAGCTCCTCATTAGAGCCATACAAGTGGTCTTTTGTGGTGCTGAGCGAATCTGAAACATATCAGAAGATGAATCGCATTACTTTGACTTGCATAATATGGCCTGGTTCATGCACAGAGAGGCATTTGTTTGGAAGCTGCACAACAACAGAAGCCAATTCCCCTCTGCAATTTGTTTGTTTACAAAGGTATTCTGGGGTGGTTGTCAGGATAACACATGCTGTTACCAGGGAAAGGGATAAAGAGGGATGGAAGCTGAGGAGAGAGAGAGGTAATGGACTGAATAATAGGGAAGCAGATAGATTATGCAAAAGTTGAGGGCAGAGCGAGCGAAGCAGGCAGAGAGTACGGGGAAGTTTGTTGGTGAACACAAAGAGAAGTGGGACAGGGCAGACCACATGCTGTCTAGCCTCCCCAACGTCCAGATCTGTGAGGAAATGTGTATTTGTATAAGTGTGTACACTTGCTCATGGCTTTACCGCATGCCTAATATGGACTGGCTACTACAATACAGTAAGAACAAGGGACTTTCCCAAACAAGAATATTGTGCAAGGCTGCTTTTGCATGGGCAGTGCTGATCAGTGGCACTAAATGAAGTCAGACCTGGGCAACGAGGTTCATCTTGCTCCATTTAGCCCTTGCCGTTTTCTTTCAGCAGTTGAAAAAAAGGCTGTGATTGTGGTTTTTTTCACTCATTTGTTACTGCGATATGTTGGTAAATGTTATGATGAAAATAGCTGAGAGGCTGTCAAAAAGATATTTCAGTTTGTTTTTGTTCAGTATAATTTATATATGGTAAACACTTTACAATAAAGGTTTTGAAGAAATGTATACTTATATTCAGAAAGTATGAATTTAATTGATCAAACGTGACAGTAAAGACATTGTTACAGGAAATTCATTAAAGTCATTCCTGAAAAATGTATTTCCACAAAAAATATTAAGCAGTATGATAAAAATGCTGTAAATTTAGCTTTGCCATCATATAAGTAAATTAGATGCATCTGTGGTGTTTAATGTATTTTCTTTTACAATTTAAATATTTCATTTAATTTTCTTTCTTTATATGATATTTAATCTTTTTGTAAAATTTACAACACTGTGCTTTATAAATAAATGTTGATTTCATTTACAAAAAAATGACAGATTCATTGCTGTATGATATTTTTATATGCATCATTAATGTCACCAGTTCTAATGGCGATCACCTTCAACACCTTAGCATTGTCGTGCCTAACTTTGCATCAGCAAACAATTAAATTTAAATGTAATTTTTTAATTAAATGAAACATTTTAATTATATTCCTTTTTTTAAAGAATGGTTTAATTTGCAAAATTTGCATTTGGCACGACTAGGCCTCAAGTCTGTGTTGATCATTGCGATTCCTAAACCACCCACCAGAGTTATCTGAAAGTCTCAGGCTGCCATTGAAAAATGATGAGGTCACAGGATACATGCGATCCAATTTCACACACTTGAAACGGCCCACAATGAACTGAATAGACATAATTAGGAAGCATGGAAATAATCATCCTGAATTATGAATCCATTGGCGCTCAGTTCGCTCAAATACGGGCCTGTGTTCATCCAACTCTATACTGTAAAACCTCCAGACCAGACTGAAGTCGGAAGGGCAGACGAGACTTCATCTGTTGTGAGTAATGCTCAAGTAGGAGTGGGAAGGAGTGAGAGACAGCGAGAGTACAGTGCAGAAGCAGAGTGTATGAGAACAGCCGAGTTCTGGATGACCCGTGACGGAAGCCTTCGCCCACACGCTCTACAGCAAGTGGGCAGCAAGCCTGAGATGCTTAAGCAGCTATGCACACACACAACCTCCCACTCTATGACGTCAGCGTATGCATTCCTCTGTGACAGAACGAGGTAAAATACTCACATCAAACATTCTAGAAGATCATATATATACTCACAGAGCCAAAGTCCATTTATAAATAGATGTTCATTATTAATCAGCCTGTTTTTATGCAGCATGTCAAAGATTGCGCAAGGGAGTGGAAAACAAACACAAGGCCACCATTAATTTGTCATTGGGTTTTTTTTGTTTTTTTTTTTTACGTCATAGATTATTATGGGATAAGTTTTCAGTGAATTGCATGGGTCAAATTACATTTTGAGTGCAAAAACAATGCTGTTGATTATTGTTATTATTTTATTATTATGCCAGCAGAAAGCAAACTGCAGAGTGATGTGAGAAACTGGTTGCAGAGGACTGAAAATTTTTCCGGGAGTTTAGTGGCTTAAAATGATAGAAGTGCAATATGCAAATAGAGAAGTGAAATCAAGTAAAAAGGTTTAGAATAGAAATTGTACTTCAATAATTTTGTGCTAATTGTTTAACATTATTTTAAAAATGTTAAGGATTTTTGAATTAATCACATGCGTTAATGCATTGACAGACCTAATGTGTGTGTGTGTGTGTGTGTGTGTGTGTGTGTGTGTGTGTGTGTGTGTGTGTGTGTGTGTGTGTGTGGTGTGTGTGTGTGTGTGTTCGTGTGTGTGTGTGTGTGGTGTGTATGTGTGTACTATATATATTATATTTATATATAGTATACAAAAATGCTATATTTAAGACCATGTGTGAAGAAGAAATATATATTTGGGTAGTGTGAGTCTAATATTTGAGAAATTATAAAGAGGTAATAAGTACTGTAATTGTGCTATATTGACATAGCAAAAATAAGAAAACTCGTACTGTAACATCTGTCCAATATTGACATATATATATTAAGATTATATATATATATAAATAGATATATATAGATATGTATATATATATATAATATATATGAAAATAAAAATAAAATAATAAAAACAATTTAAATACAATTAAAATTAAGCTGAAACTATAGAAATAAAAAATAATTATATATTATATTATATAATATATCATCTCTATATATAATATATCCCCTCTATATATATATATAATATCTAAGAGATATATATATATATATATACACACACCCTTATTTGTGGTGTGTTTTTGTTGTTTTGGATCCCACTTACTCTGATTTTAATTTAAATTATTTAAACTTTCTTCAAAATATCATCTTTTGTGTTCCACGAAAGAAAGTAAATCATACAGGTTTTGACACGACAACAGTGAATGACATAATTTTCATATTTGGGTGAACTATCCCTTGAAGCATTCTTATTTGGCTTTACAACATACAGTATGCTGCATCGTAGTCTGTTATAAAAAGAGAAAGTGACACATTCATTTGAATGCAGGAGATGTGCCATGTGCATCTTGCCGGCACGGACGTGCGCACGTATGGCTCGGTGATTTCCTGAGAAAAGTATAAATAGAAATGTGTTACCAGCTCCTGGGAGAGGAAAGAAGGGTCTCCATCCATGAGTCATAGAAATTGGCCCTCAGATCGGGATCCAAAGGTCACAAGATCCAAAGATTTATTTATTTTTTTATTGCAGTTGTCATCATCTGCTCAGGTTCCAACTCATGGCTGCATTTTGAACATCATTGTTGATGTTTAAAAGAGAGGAGAGGCAGAAGAATGACAATATCGCTCTTTTGAACTCAAAACTTTGGCTCTTACTATAGTCAGGCCTGTTATGTAATGTTGGAAAAATGGTGTCAGGTGTAGTGGGACACAAACTCAAACTGGAGGACTCCTCCCGAGGTTTCAGGTCACACCCCGCACCTGTCGCCTTCCACATAAGTGCACGCACTTTTTTTTTTTTTTTTTTTTCGGTTAAACATTAGCTTTTGACCTACATAACAAACTCCCAATGTGTGTGTGTGTGTGTGTGTGTGAGGGGTAAGTGTGTTTGTTAATTCCATGACCTATAAATATTTACATACTTTTTCAGACTTTGTCACAGTCTGTGTTGTCCTTGGAGATGTTCTGTGCACTTGAAGTTAGATGTGTGCATAGCTCTGTTTTTGCCCACGGCCCTCTTGGTTACCGTAAACTCCAAACAGCCCCTCAAGACACAAGCAGATGCACACGAGCGTAAGGAAGAACAGCAGGTGTGGGTGCTATTACTCTAGCACTCTAGGCGTGTGAGAGTGCGTTTAAAGCTGACCTCGGCTGTATTTACATCCAGCTTATTTAACCCTGTAAAGCCTATTTTTTTTTAAGGATCAATTTATCGAAAGGCTATATATATATTTTTTAAGGTATATAATACGTGATATCTATATATATATATATATACAGATATATACAGTACAGACAAAAAGTTTGGAAAACATTACTATTTTTAATGGTTTTTGAAAGAAGTTTCTTCTGCTCATCAAGCCTGCATTGTATTTGATCAAAAATACAGGCTAAAATGTAAAATGGATGTATTTTTGTGAAATATTATTACAATTTAAAATGATTGGGTTTTAAATTTCTTAATAATTTAAATTATCATTATTTTCTGTGGATGCAAAGAGCTGAATTTTTAAGGATCATTAACACATGATCCTTTAGAAATCATTCTAATGATGTTGATTCATATCAAAGTTGGAAACAGTTCGTGCGCTTAATATTTTTCAGAAACGATGTGATACGGTTTTAGAGATACTTTGATGAATAAAAAGTAAAAAAAAACAAAAAAAAAACAAAAAAAAAGAAGCTATGTGTTTAAATATAAATATTTTGTAATAACAATATACACTACCTGGTCAGGTAATTTGGGGGGTCAGTAATTTTTTTTTCTATTCTTTTTTTTTAAATAAAATCATATACTTTTATTCAGCAAGGATGTGTTAAATAAATAACATAGTGATAGTAAAGAAAATAGTAGTATTGAGAATATATATATTAGGATTTTATTTTTTTTTTGCATAAATGCAGTTCTTTTTAAGCGTTTTTATTCATCAAAATAATATTAGACAGCAGAAACTGTTTCCAACACTCATAACTAAATCAGCAATATTAGAATGAATGATTTCTAAATGATCATGTGGGATAGACTGGATTGTACAGTGACACTGAAGGCTGGGAGTCATGATGCTGAAAAATTCAGCTTTGCAATCACGAGGAATAAATTATTTTTTTTACTAAAAATTAAGTTTCCTCAGAATAGAAACTAGTTGGTTTTAGTTGTAATAATAGTTTTCACAATATTACTGTTTTTTCTGTATTTTTGATCGAAATAAATGCAGCTTGATGAGCAGAAGAAACTTCTTTCAAAAAACATTAAAAATAGTAATGTTTCCAAACTGGGTTGGGTTTTTACTGTTCATATTTATATATATAATATCTATATATATCATATAATGGTTATAGTCTCCTATATAATCTTTTTTTTTTTTTTAATAAATAAAATCTGTTGGAAATAGAAATTATAGTGAAATTTAAAACAAATCAGAAAAATAAATGACAACATAATGTAGAAGAAAAAATATTGTGTAAAAAAAAAAATCATCAAATGCATATATATAATATCAGTTGTTCACTATCATCTTCCAATAAGTGTCTTGGGTGATTATAATATTTAAATGCTTAGTTTTATCATCAAGGCTCCAAAAGTTTTATTGTGGAGGCAAAACATAAAAATGTAATGCAATATGATGATTTGATACTTACATTTTACCCTGATTTTTTAAAAAAAATAAATTCATAGTATGGATAATTAAGGTTTAGTTATCCTAATCTGCTTCAGTCCTGTAAGTGTTCATCTTGAAATATTAATGTCAATGTTGATGTGATTTTCTTTATTTTATTTATTTTGAAAAAATTGAGTTTTGATATTTTGATTTCAAACAATTTACAGTGGCTTTATAGGGTTAACCCCCTCTCCATTTCTTATTATCATGGTCTTCCTCATGTGACATTTTAGTGCTCTCTAATGGATTTAGTAAGTGCACTTAAAATCCTTAAGTGGGTGCATCTATATGCGTGTCGTATTGCAGACTTTCCTTCAGCTGCTGTTGTGAAACTGCTGTTGAAGTGTGAAGGACGTGCTGTGTAGCGGTACATCAACATCTCCCCGCATCCCCAGCCGCTGCCGAGCGAGCCGTTCCCGTGGTTACCAGGGCGGGTGGGCACGACGACAGCACTGATTGAGCGTGCGCTTATAAATAGTTCTTACATAACATCCTCTTGTTGATGCCAAGAGCTCGGATAGACGAGAAGGGGACGGGGAGGTGGTTGCTGCTTGACCTTTTGATGCTGCTATTAGGGAACTGCGGCTGCCCACATTCACCTGCCCATGCAGAGTCTACTTCCTGTCAGGCTGTGGCTGGTCACCTTGCCAGGATAGACTTGATGTATAACAAGCTGACAGACTTGCAGAAGATACGATGAGTTTGAGGCGTAAGACCTTGAACTTGGATTAGATGATAATAAAAGGCAATATCATATATTTTAAAATGAAATTTATTCTTGTGTTTTATGTAATGATTTTTTTTTAGTATGATAATGCCTCTTGTTAATTTCTCACATGCATTATGAAGACCCATGTCATACAGCACATAAAGGTCAGGCAGAAGTTCAAGCATGTATGTGTAGAGCACCGAGCTGGATGCATGTGGCTTACATCAATTACAGCTGAGCAAATAACATAAGATTCACAACACTGTTGTTACTAGGGGACGGGGGAACGAGTGCTAATATTCTTAAGTATTCAGAAGAGACAGCAATAGTTGATTAATTTAATTTCAGTTATATTATGTATATTTAAATTATTATTAGTTATACATTTATTGTTTTTTAATATATTTGATATTTTAAGAGCTATTTTATATATTAAATTGTACATAAATTATAAATTATATTATTAAATATACATTTATTTGTTTTTATTTATTTTATATATTTATTGATTTGTTTCTACAAATGTTTTTATTTTTTGCATTTAGTTTTTATTATTTTTTTATTTAATTTCAATTTATATTATGTATAAAAAAATTTATCAGTTATCCATTTATTAGTTTTTAATATTTTTATATAATTATTATTTTTATATTTATTTACTTCATACATTTTTCTGCATTATTTTTTATACGTTATTTGTAATATTATTTAATTTACATTTGGAATATAGTATATTATGTATATTTTAAATAAATTATACATTTTTAATACATTTATTTGTTTTTATATTTTTACTTAATTATACATTGTTTTTTATTTATTTTTACTTTTAAACTAACAGTATAGCTATAATATATTTTAAGCTGACTTCAGCTGAGGCTAAGAAGGTTATTAATAATGGCTTTGCAATGTTAGCATCGTAGAGAACTTTAACAAACATTAATTATTAATTATTGTTTTTATAAACCAGGCTTAAAATGCAACATTCAGTTTTATACAATATGTTACAGGGGTCCCTGTTCCGTCTTTTTATTCACTAGAGGGTCATCGGTCTGAAAAACCTCGAAGACTCCTGTCTAACACCTGGAAAACACTTTCCGCTGTTTTCCTGCATGTGCATCATATGTTAGTCAGGTGTTGACATGTTTACTGCGGCGATGCATCTGATATGGCTGTCTTGTTTATAAGAGCAGTCATGAGACTTGCACATTTGAATGCCGTATCTTGCTATAAACTCCACTTCTCCTCTGCTCCCAGTGTCCTTACATTAACCTGTTGATTTGCTTAGCATTTTAATCTGGGCTCCGTGTCAGGACTGCCTTCAATTAACTTCAGTGAGCAGCTTTTAACAAAGAGGTCATTCACAGAAAAGAGAATAAAGTTTTTTTAATCAAATGCACGTTGTCCGACGACGTCCTGAGGTTTACTGGATGTGCTGAGGCAGATGAATCATTTTTTAAGTATGTCTCCTTTGTGTGTGTGTTTGCCGCTGTGGGTGTGTTCAACTTCTCATGTCGCTCGCTGTTGTTTGAAAGAGGCCTGAATGACTGCGTTCACTGTTAACCTGGAAAGAAGGCTGGTTATGTAACAGGATTTCAAAACTGCCCAGAATTCGGCTGAAACTTGCATCCTCGCCCTCCCTCCTGTGCCGCGCAATCATACTCCGCTCCGTGCCTGTTGGGCTTGAGGAAAAGTAGGGCAGGATTTTCCTCTGCGCCTCTTCTCCCTCCTTTTTTCCCTGTAGGTCTGTGCGAGTGTGCATGAGCAGTCGCTCACTTGCTATCCCCTCCACTCACCACTCAGCTGATTACTGACTTATGGTAAGGGGAAAAAAAAGTAGGACAGGATATACCAGAGAAAAAACAATACATAACCAGCGGGACACTTTTATTTCATAAGAAGGAAGCTGAAAGTTTTCCTTTAATATTTAAATTGGCATGTTGTATTATTAAAACGCAGTTCAGCACCTCATTTTTGTGGTCAGCAGAAAATCAAACCTTTTGAATGCACACTGTGTGAATTATGTGCTTGTTTTGAAAATGTGTCGACTGTGCCAAACCTTGTAGCACTGGGATGGCGTGGCGACTGATGGTTGTAAAATCAGTGTGAGCTGAGGGAGGCACTCCAGGTTATTTCCGTGGTAATTGCTGTGAGTTTGTGTGTGTGTCGGGCCGCTCAGAGAGGCTTATGTAACCGCAGTGGTGTGAGTCTGGCTGGCAGTAAACAGGGTGGAGGGGAGGGAGGGACGTGAGAACTCTGCTTAGGAGCATGGCTGCGGACTTAACTCCTCATGCACTGGAACAGGAGTGGCACATGCACATGAAAATGTATAATGGGAATCTTCCTTGACTATTTGAGATATAAGATTATAAGTATACAAGTGAAATATAAAACACGAAATAATTGAAATATAAAAAAATCTATAAAGTTTAATTTTATATATAAAATATTTAATTTAATATAAAATTATTTAGAATTATTTATTGTATATTAAAGAATTGTGTGTGTATTTGTATAATTTAAAGTTCTATCTATTGTACTACTATTATTACTATTAACAGTGCAATTCTATGTTTGTACATAATTTATAAATGTTTTATTAATTAATAATAATTATAAATATCATTATTAATAAAACAAATATTATGTACAAACACACACGCACTTAATATTTTTTAGATATAAAAAATAATAAATAGAATATATATATATATATATATATATATATATATATAATATATATATATATATATATATATATAATAAAGAAGAATATATATATAATAAAGATATAAATAGTTATATTAGTGCTGTTTTCGGACGCACACTCCAACATCACCTCAGCGACAGGCGATAGTCAAACGAGCATGGAAAAGGTACAGGTGACGACGGAGCTTCAGAAGAACAACAGTGAACTGCGTTCAGATGAGATGTTGTCAGTCCATAGTGTCAGTAAAAATGATTTTTCCTGTCCTGTCAGCCGTTATACTGTGCTCGTAGCATGTGCTCTTCAGTTGCACTCACAAATGCGTCTACGCGCACTGTAGCCTGTTTCATTTAATATTAAAGCGTAAAAGAAACTACAAGCATGCAATGTTGTAATTATGTCATCAGTTAAATCATGAAGTTACCAAAAAGTCGATTAAAGCTGCCTTAAAACTCTGCATGCATGTAAGTATTTGTTATATATTAGTCAGACTGAAGAACATGTCTATAAAATGCAGTGGTTTTCAAAACTGTCCTGGAGCAGCCCAGCACTGTCTCCCTCATCTAACACACCCAATTCAACTCGTCAGCTCGTTAGTACTTTAAGACTTTAAAATATGATGCGTGAGAAAATACGATGCGTGTCAGATCCGCTTCATGTTCAGCACCGGCAGCTCTTAAAGCAGCCTAAAAACCCTGATAACCAGCTGCTGTGATGTCTGTTAATCAAAGAACAAATGAAAAAAAGAGGAAATCACTAACTTTTTTGTAGCTTTAAGGATTCATCTATATTTAATTTAGAATTTAGTGTTTGAAAACTTGATTAAATTTCTGTATATTGCCTTCTGGCTGAAGGGCACAGGTAACAAAATATGACATTTATTAAAATGGGTTTATATGAAGATTGTTTCAAGTTCACCTAAATTAAGTTATTTTTTAACTCTTATAAATGTTACAATTTATAGCTCTCAATTATACTGTAATATTGATTAATATCTATCTATCTATCTATCTATCTACATATATGAAATACACTAAATATTTATTTGATGAAAACTCAAAAATATAAAAAAATATAAAAAAATAAATAAATTGTAACCATAAATTATTATATACTGTATATTGTTTATTGATATAAATTTAACAACTAGATAAATTTCATAAATTATTCAGACATACACATACATAATGACAAATTATATACATATAATATTTTTAGATATAAAAAGAAAAAAAATACAAAATATAACCAAAAAAGAATGGTATTTTTTTTCCTGGTATTTGTGTGATTTGTGTTTAGATGACATGCAAACACCAAACTATCCAAACTATTGGAATCATTTATGTTCTGAGTTCCATTTCATTCTAAAGGTCAGAGATATATATATATATATATATATATATATATATATATATATATTATATATATATATATATATATATATATATATATATATATATATATATAAATATATCTTGATCCTGGAGAACCCCCAACACTGCACATTTTAGATGTCTCCCTATTCAAACACACCTGATTCAACTCATCAGCTCATTAGTGAAGCCTCCTAGACCTCAAATGACCTCAGTGTTTGCCAGATAAGAGAGACACCAAAAGCGTCCAGTGTTGGGGGTTCTCCAGGACCAGGATTGGGAACCACTGATTTACAGTATGCTAACTCTTTTTTTATTTCTCTTCTACCTATCCCTCCAGCGGTCATTTTTCTGCCGTCTGACAGGTGACAGTAAGTCAGAGAAGTTCTTTAAAGTGTTTTACGAGCGGATGAAGCTGGCCCAGCAAGAGATTAAGGCAACTGTGACAGTGAACACCAGTGATCTGGGCAGCAAGCGCAAAGACGAGGACGCCAACGACAAGGACACTCAAACACGCAAGAAAGGTCAGGGCTCAGCACACCTGACCATAAACTACACATACCACTACACGTGATTATAATGTATACAATTATACCATGATATAACCTCGTACTAAACAAATACAACCCTCCCCGTTTTTCAGTCAAGGAGGTAGCTGTAGTAACCGAGGAAGTGCGAGAGCAACTTATTGAAGCCTCTACAGCCACTAAGAAAGCCTTCACCACTTACCGAAGGGAGGCAGATGCAGATGAGCATCTGAATGTGGCGGAGGGGCAGAGCAGCACAGGAGAGAAGAACCAGGATGACAATGAGATGAGCGTGATCATAACCATCATGCAGCCAATCCTGCGCCTTCTGCAGCTCCTTTGTGAGAACCACAACCGTGAACTGCAGGTCAGCTGCTGTACTACAGAATATTGTGAGAAAATTAGCATTGATAGTGCTAAGTTTCCCAAATGTTGCTAACTAAAAAAAGTAGCCTATCCAGTTATTGTAGTAACATGTAGTTATTGATTATTTCTCTAAGGAACTGCATGTAGATATTCGTTCATTAGATCATATTTATTTAAACTCAACATGAAATGTTATTTGCAAGCCATTTTATTTCCCTAATGTGGTGTTTTTCTCAGTGAAAAGGGATATTTGAGAAAAAACTGTAGGAAGGTGCTTAATTTCATCCATCAGCGACTGGTTAAATTGGGGAAAGTGGATGCCAGAAAGGATTGAGCTGTTAAAGGTTCATAAACTTTGTTAGCTGAAAAGGCGGATGGTTACATCATAAACATGTTTTTATAATTTTAGCTCTTGGATCTGACATTCTCAAATTCCTTGAAGAAAAAAATACATATGAAAGAAATCTGAAACCCCTTTTTTGTTCCAAAGAATTATGATTCTTGATTGAATCTAAATCCTATTCCAAATCATACTAAGAGTTATATATGGACTCTGTCTGTGCTTCTTTTTGTTCTAATATGAATTATAAATACAAAAGCATGTCCCTCATTTCCTGTTTTTATCGCTTGTTCTCTAGAACTTCCTTCGCTGTCAGAACAACAAAAACAACTACAACGTGGTGTGTGAGACACTACAGTTCCTTGATTGTATATGTGGCAGCACTACAGGAGGTCTGGGGCTGCTGGGGCTTTATATTAACGAGAAAAACGTCGCTCTCATAAACCAGACTGTGGAGAGCCTGACAGAGTACTGCCAGGGCCCTTGCCATGAAAACCAGGTGGACCTGACACATCCACACCCTCTTTCTATTCCATACTTTAAATACATTTACATATATTACATACATTTACTCTCACCATAAAATCATCATAATATTATTTTATGAATAAGTGAGCACTGTGTTTAAAGTCTACTTTGGCTCCTGATGATTTTGGGAAACGCAGCTCTGAACTGTCTGATTCGAGAAATAATCATTCAGACAGGATCCATTGATTCTTTTGTGAATTAGATGTAATTTGTAAATCTCTTCTTGTCTCATTAACTCAAAACACCAAGAAGGGTAAATGATGCCAGAATTTTAATTATTGATTGAACTTTTGCTTTGAGATTATGCAGCCTTAGCTGCACATACACTATATACCCTCTATTGTCTACTCAAAATTATGACAAAATCTTTCTTTGTGTTTCGGGCTAGGCATTATGCAACTTTTCATAGGACATTCATAATGGGGCTGATTATTGTCATTGTCCTACTTTTCTAAGAGGAAATGTAGTGTACTTGTATGACGACAATGTGCTTTTGTCCTGTAATGAGTAGATGATTAGTCTCTCACTGAAGCAATCTGTTCCAGGGCCATAATTGCTTAATTGCTGGTTGATTTTCATATTAAACATTTAGAAAGGTTTTTTTTTTTGGGGGGGGGGGGGTTAATTATTTAGCCTTTTTAACGCTCAATTTTGTAGCTTATTTTCACTTCTAAAAATGATATTCCTAATATAGAATACCGCTGAAAAGTTTGGGGTGTATATAAAGAAATTAATACTAAAATATGTATTAAATTGACCTAAAGTGACAGTGAAGACTTTTGCATTATTTAAAAAATAAATAAATAAATAATGTTGAAAAATTAAAAAAAATCTGCTTTGCGTAACAGGAATAAATGACATTTTTAAATATATTAAAATAAAAAAAAGTAATTTTTAATTATAATATTTTACACTTTTTTTTGATTAAAATAGTCTAAAAAACAGACTTACCAACACCAAACTTTTGAATGGAAGTTTATATTTAACATCTTTTCCCTTCAGAATTGTATTGCCACGCATGAATGTAATGGCATTGACATCATCATCGCTCTCATCCTCAATGACATCAACCCTCTCGGAAAGAAAAGGATGGACTTGGTCCTGGAGCTCAAGGTGTGAGAACACTTCCACAGCATTATGGGATATGTAGTTTTCACTTTAGTCCAAAATAATTGAGAAATTGTCTTTTTGTTGCAGAATAATGCCTCAAAACTGCTACTTGCCATCATGGAAAGCCGGCACGACAGTGAGAATGCGGAGCGAATCCTGTATAACATGAGGCCTAAAGAACTGGTGAATGCCACTTTGCATTAAAAACACATCTTTCTCCAGTTCCAGTGGGCGGATTTTCTGTTTTGCATTTGGTGACAAACCATCTACTGTCATTATTTAAATGTTTGGTTGGTGTACAGGTGGAGGTGATCAAAAAGGCCTACATGCAAGGAGAAATTGAGGTAGAACACAACGATGATGATGAGCATGGTGAGGAAGAGCATGCCGCTTCTCCACGAAATGTGGGTCACAACATCTACATCCTGGCCCATCAGGTGACGCACACAAATATGCACTTGCACACACTTTCACTGCGTTCACTGTGTCAGATGTCTGGATTATATCACGTCTTCCCCTCCCCTGTGCGCTTCAGTATAGATTTTCTGCCTATTCACGTAATTATCTGGGTCATCGGTGGAGGATCAGTTATATAACCATGTTAGGAATGGTGCAGCTTTTCCACAGGCCCTCCAAATGACACTGTTTGGCATCAAGAGTTGGTGAACGAAAAGACCAGGGAACAAAATAAATTTGACAGGGCCCTTTGATTTAGTTTTACCCAAATAATAGAGAAATATGCTTTTGCAGGTTGAGGCTCAAAAGGTCAGTCCATCTGTGGTGGCTACACTGGCCGTGTTTTTTAAACAGAGCTTATTGGTTCACTGCTGGGCTTTGACCCTCAGTTGTTATCGTAATTGGGCCATTATGAGAATTCTGAATGGCTGTTTAGCGGAGAAGGAGATCAGGGCCAGAATTATTAACAATAACACGTAAAGATAATAATCTTTTGTTGTTTTATTAGTAATGTCTTGATTTAGTGGAGAAGCTTATTTGGTATTTAGCACTGAATGTGAGTTTTAGTAGTGACTATTTTTTTATTTTTGTGTTTTTGAATTTTTGTTTGTGGGTTTTTAGGTTTTGGATTTTCAGATGCAAAATTTATGGGAGGGGAGTATTAAAATGAATCATGCAATGCGCTCATCAAAATTACTGGTATTTGCACCATTATTTAACACTTCATTTGCACATTGTCATAAATCACCCGCAGAAATTTCCACTCCCATTAGCGCTTTTTTGGAATTTGCCCTGTTTAGTAAATCTGGCCCCAAATTTAGGTAAATATTAAAACATTAAAAATGTAATAAAAAAACAGATACATAATATATTTTTTCCTCACAAATATGTGAAAAATAATAAGTAAATTAATCATTAATCACAATATAAGGAGATTAAATAAAGGGCTATACATATATCTTTATTTATGAATTACATTATTACGGCAGACAGAAACACTGAATAGATAAAAACAGAAAAAATACAATACAATAGATATAAAGTGGCTGTCAGTCTATATATATATATATATATATATATATATATATATATATTTCCATATCTTTAAGCATTAGTCAAATTCCTTATTATAGAATTTGCATTTAGGCCAGCAGCATAATAAATTTTTTTTTTAAAAAAAGTCTTCTTCTACAGTCATTTTTCTCATTCAGGTAAACGACTGTAAATGAAGGGCCAACAGTTTGAAGAAAATATTGCAGAGTGAGTTAAAAGTTAAGGAATTAAACCTTTTATGTGAACAGCACAGCACATTTGACATCATATTCCGAAACATCCATAGATTAGGTATGTTATTATTTTACAGTAACCTACGTATTGGGCAGGTATGAGTTCAGGTTTGCGCTCTTCATTTCGAGCAATCATTTCTCAGACAGGCGTTGGCTTTTTTGCTGATGGTAAAGTGTGTTATGAGCAAAAGAGCAAGGCCAGACAGGTCATTGCAACATACAGTATATACACTGTCTCAATGAAAGCAAGCACAGCCTCATCCCTTTTTCCACATGCACCCACAGTTAGCCAGACACAACAAGGAACTCCAGGCTATGCTGAAGCCAGGAGGGACGTACGGGGAGGGTGATGAAGCTTTAGAGTTCTACGCCAAACACACAGCACAAATTGAGGTCAGTGGTGTCCATCTATGGTGGCCATTATGCATACAGCATCCATAGATTCTCTTCTTGTTGAAAAAGCACTGACGTTTATGCTACGCACATGAAGCAATCTTTTGAGTTCTTTTTAGATTTGATTATTTTTGCATTTTTAACATGGAGATGAAAAAAATTTACTATAGTTTTTTTTTGTTTTTGTTGTAGTGTCATGGATGTTATAGACATTTTATTTTACCCAGAACATACTAAAAATCCTCTGAAAAACAGAAAATAAAAAAAAATAATCCTATTACACCAAAATTTTTTCTTATACAATTTTAATTGCTATATGTTGTGTTTATCTTAAATAAATAGCTTTGTCCCTTATAGTATGGTTACATTTGCCATTGCTTTGCAAAAATTTTGTGGGCAAAATCCCATTTCAAAGCATCTACACAATCAGGAGTTTTGCGTAATGGCAAAAAAATTTCCTACACAGATTTCGCTCTTGTATAATTTTGTTACATTAATTCACCACGTAGACCAGCAGAAAGCTGCTTGGTTTGATAGTGACTTTTTGAAGCAATACTCTCACTATTGACATTGGATAGTGAACCTTTCTTTACCTTCGAAAATTTGCTGAAATTTCGCTAATGTGATTGCACCATTAGAGGCGACAAGAAAAAGCCAAAACAGCAACTCTGTTTGTAAGTTCTAGCCACCACTATAGCCAAACCAGACAGCTTGCAACATCTGTTTTTCCCTTACAGATCATCCGCCTGGATCGCACAATGGAACAGATTGTTTTTCCCGTCCCCAACATTTGCGAATTCCTAACCCAGGAGTCTAAGCTCCGCGTCTATTATACCACGGAGCGTGACGAGCAGGGCAGCAAGATAAATGACTTCTTCTTACGCTCCGAAGACCTCTTCAATGAGATGAACTGGCAGAAGAAGCTGCGAGGTACTCAAGAGGCCACTGGTAACGCAAACTCCGTGCCTTGTGCGTGCGCACTCCCTTCCTCTACAACCTAGTAAGCTGCTTTACACACCCTCTCCACTCCCTCAGCCTCCAGGGACCCATCAGGGCTCTTTTCATGCAGTGTGCCCCACTTTTGGGTGCCGGGATGCATGCCTCACCCTGACCCCTCAAGCCAGGGCAGTGGGGAGTGGGGTGTAAACGTTAACTTACGTAAGATAAACAAGATAAAACCTGTAACTAAAAATTGTTTAGGCTTGCTTAAGAATTTAGTTTTATGTGTGCTTGGAGGATTGGGAAACAAAGAAGGAAGATGGGTCAGGGAGAAGTGTGAATGGATCCCAAACAAAAACACATGGTGGCTTACATCACAAAAGCTGATTATGGAAATAAGCTGAGTGAGGGATCAAATAAACAACTGATGGGAAGCAAGAAACTCTAAAACCCATTTTCCACCAACTGGGTGCTGGTGACCAATCTGGAACCATTTCCAACTGGCTCTGCACCAGCCCTTAAAACCTGCTGGTTTTAAAGCCTGCTTGAACCAGAAACTGATCAAAGGTCGAGGTTGGGATAATGGCCTCGCTGAATTGGGATGTCAAAGTACTAGCATATTTAAAAAATAAAATAATAATAAAAAAATTCTCAAAGGTACCGAAACCGGATTAAATTACGCAGTACCAGTGCACTTTTGAACTGTTGCATTGAACTGTTGCATTTCGAAATTCGGCTTCTGTGGAAATGATTTGTGAGGTGAGGCAAGGATGGTAGAAAATGGGTTATTTGGAAAAGGATAAGAGTTCTCAGACAGGAAGAGCATGAGGTGAACCACAGTAACAAGATAAAACCTGCAAGATAAGGATCTGAACCATGTCAAAAAATAGATCAACAGACGGAGCTATTTTTCTTGCATTTTGCCACGGTTCTTGTTTGTATATTTGAGTCTTTGGGTCATGAGTTATTAATAAAAAAGGAGGGTCTGAATTCTGTGTTAGTTAGTAATGCACCTATGTGACTGACGTGAAGGTTTTTATCAGACTGAATCAAAGTAAAAGCAATGTTCCATTGCCGCAACCCCAAGTCATGAGTGTGGCGGCCTGTGTGTGAAAGTCCCCTCCTCCAGTTCCTCTTTTCAGACAAAAACCCCCTGTCAAAATAGCCACAGCACAGAAACTATATCCTCCAGCCAGACTCCTCAAAGAGTCATGGGTCAAAACAAAGGTGGCGGTTGAGGTCAGCAAGCTCTCTTAAATGGTTTGGCCCACTAAGGAACCCTTTGAACTCTTTGGTCTTATTTCTATGGTTTTTGATTTCAATTTCAGGTGCGGGTGGTGAAATTGCTCTATAAAACTGCACAACTGACCAAACAGCTTCTATCTTAATGCAGTATGTGTTTTATTTGGAATAACATTGTTTAACTAAAACAAATGTATAATTTTCAAAGGAATTCTAGAAGTAACAAAATTAGTGCATTGGATGTTGCCCTGATTGGATGTAGTTGGAAATATGCATGGTCAGCTGGATCACATTTGAGCTTGAGATCAATTAGAATTGGTCCTTGAGATTGCCATGGAAACTTATGCACAACTGTCCTTGTGTTGTTTAGTAGAAGGCTGTAGAATGACATAATGCAATCAATCACCTAAATAAACAAAAAAACAATTCAACTTGTAAGTAATAAAAAATTAGCAGTGCTCCTTGGAACTTGTTAGTGACATCATCCGTTATTTCTTCCTGGCAGGCTTTGTCGTATTACGTGAGATTATTTTCTTTCTTCAAACCACAGTGCATTACATTTTTCTGTATAGGGAAACGGGCAGTTTTAAAGGTGCAATGTGTAATTTCTGAATTACTGCCGAAACCAAACAGAATTGCAAAAACAATTACTTTTCACACTAGTTTTAAACACTGCCATCATCCATTGTTCAGGCAACCAGGTGATCCTAATTTCAAACTTCAAATTTACACTGTTGGTTTGAACCAGTGTCATTGTGTCAGTGCTCAAACAGATCATTTCCCCTTGTGGCACAGAAGTTACACACTTGGCCAAAGGCTTTTTGGTGCATGTTTGAATATCAGCAAATAATTCCAAATAAAATCTGTCTGTTTGTGTTTGTGACAGAACCATGTATGTGGAGCTCTGACATGGTGTGCATCAGGGGTGTATGATTGGACCCTTTTAGTTTTGTGATAGCATCCAAATAAACACTCTGCAATGTGCAATTTGTGCTTTGTTAGTGTACATGTTCCTTTAACATTTGAAATTGAATTTTTTTTTTGCTTGCTGCCTCCTCCAGCTCAGCCCATCCTGTACTGGTGTTCCCGTAACATGTCCTTCTGGAGCAGCATCTCCTTCAATCTCGCCGTCCTCATGAACCTGTTGGTAGCATTCTTCTATCCACTGGAAGGAGTGCGTGGAGGTGAGACACAAGAATTTTTACTGTTTGCCATGAAGTTCTGTACAAATGTAATTTGTATTTCTTTTCATATAATGAATATAAATATAAACACATAAAAATATAATATTATAAAAGGAAAATTATATATATTTATAAGTATAAATATAATTTTTGAAGTATAATAATATAAGTATTTTTATAATATATTGTACTATAATAAAGTTGTATTATAATATATATCAGGGGTGTTTTTTTTTCATTAGGGCGACATACCAAGTGCAAAAGGGAGGGATTTTTTTTCTATCACATTTAACCACATCTGTCACTGTTCAAGGCTGTGGATATATAGTCCAATCATCATCAAGTCACTGTATGTGGAGTATCACCCCTTTTTGGGCGATTTCACTATGGCCAAGAAACACCCCGAATGTTCTCGAGGTTTTTATGCCCTTCACTCGCTAACTTTCATCCATCTAATTAGCTCAGATGTACGTCATTGATTACACTGCGTGAGTGTCCACTGCTGGCAGAACCTTTGCAATGGGCTGAACTGGAGTATCCTAGGCCCTTGATCACTTTGAATCTGCCATGCAGTTGATTTAATTATTCATATTTTTCCCTTACAAATTAGTTTGATGCAGTATTCTATATGTATATTGGTATGCTTAGGCTGTTTTAAATGAAAAAAAAATATATATATATTATAGAGTTGTTTGGGGTGGGGATAAATTAAAAGCAATCTGCAAAGACGTCATAATCGTGTTGCATTGTGGTCTATGGAGTGGCCTAAAGTGTGCATATGAAGTAGACTCGCTCCCTCTGTCAAAGTCAAAGAGTCGAGGGTCTGTCTATATAAACTTCCCTCCTCCACCTCATGAAGTGGAACGCACTTCAAAATGGCAGCGAGGATTCCCCCGAGGGGAAGTGCTTGGGGAAGTTTGCGAGTGCTTGTCTAAAAGTGGAGTTGAACGCAGTCAAAGACTTCCATACAAAGATTTTTTTTTTTTTTTCAAACTGCAGGCACAATACTATGCCCTTATAGTATGTACTCTTTTGGTGAAGAAAAAGTACACACTTTTGAATGTTTAGTATTAGATTATGTAATCTTTGGGTGATGATATAGTGTAATATAGTTTGTTTTTTGAGGGGAGTATGTGTGTTTTGGTTATACTAACCCTGTCACTGTAAACTGGCCTGTCAATCATCTCCTCACAGTTAACATCCTCCACATTTCATTTAATTTAACTTCCTACCATACTGGAGAGAAAAGAAGTAGCACATTGATCTGGCAGCCATGGGTCTTTATGCGGAGAACACTACTCATATTTTTATTAACATTTTGGTTTATTTATTTATTTATTTTTTTTACCAGGTTAAGTGTTGATTATTAGTAACTCAAACCCCTTTATCTAAACCTCTCTAGATGACTGTTGGTTGCAAACATCTGCCTTTTTTTTTTTTTTTGCTCTTTTCAACATACTATGCTTTGGGACACACTTAAGGTCACGTACTTTTGCACTATTCTATGACATTTTGTAGTATAAATAGTGCGAGTAGTGTGTTTACACTGAAGATCCCAAAAAGTAATAGTGAACTTTAAATATCTGGATGATGCACTTAACCGAAGAACGAAGTGTGTAATGTTAAATACTTCATGCATTCAACTGTCGCAGCTATACTGTGTGTGTATTCACTATACTGTGTGTGTGCACTTGGATAGGTTAAATGCAGAGTACAAATTCTGAGTATGGGTCACCATACTTGGCCACATGTCCCTTCACTTCACTTAACTTACAATGTTTTTTATTAAATTTACGTTAAATACAAAAAATAATTTTTTAATATGACTGACAGGTGCCCCCTCAAAAATATTAAGTGCATGACGTCCCTGGTTATATGCTTAGCTTCTAAAATAAATATTGTTTGTATTCAACAGCACTATAATTTATGTTTAATTTATACATAGGCATATATATTTTTTAAATTTTTGTTCTGTTTTGAATGCCATTAAATTTAAACGATTTGAAATGAGGGAAAGTAAAATACATGTTTATAGTGTTTATAATGTTTAAGTTTCTTAATGTTTGTTTTATTGATCAGTATTTACATTATTTCTGAAAGTGATTGTAAAATGTGTCTTATACACTGATGCAACTTGTGTGTTTTTTACTGACCTGGTGCAACTTTCCAGAAAATAATGATAAATCATGCCTATATTGTGCTGTGTTATTAAACAATACATATAAAATGGGGACAATATGCACTGTAAAAAAAAAAAAAAAAAAAATTCTTGAGTCAACAAAAATTGTTACTCCACTTAATTTTTTTTTTGTTATTTTCATTGTGATGCAGTTGTTTCAACGTGTTTTTGAGTTAAAACAACAATTATACTAGTTCATTCAATTTTGAGCTTAGTTGAGAGCCAATAAACTAAAATTTTCTTGTCTGGACAATTTATAAAATAAAAAAATAGTTATGTCTACTAAAAGAAAAAAAAAAGGCAAAATCTCAAAATTATTTTTTACAGTGACTAATAAAACAATCATATTATGTTCATTATTCCCACCCACATTAACTTTAGCCTTAAACACTGTTATAATTATGAGGGAGCTCCAAAAAGTTTGAAAACCCCTGCTCTAAACAAATGTAACATTAATTTTTTCCTCACAGTTTTTGCTGTTGCACTGTATAAATAAATTGATAACTATGAATAAATATATAAAAAATAATATTGTTTTGTGGGAATCATCCTCAATTTTTTATCTTTATTTAAAATATTTCAACTCTTTTTGTTATACTGGAATAAATCATACTGGGATGTATGCTAAAATTGTTGGATGTGGTACCCTACCTAGGAAAGTTTCCACCAACTGCCACTGATACTGTACAGTATATATTTTTTTCAAGTCTCTGATCTAAACAAGCTGGATACTAGTGCTCTAGACATCAAATGCCAAGTATTCATAATAGCAAAGGCGCTTAAGCGCTCTGTAATTTTTAGAATACCAACCACAACTTTGATTAACATTGCTAGAGTACAGATTGCTGTTTTCATGGAGGTAACTGAGTGCAGTCAGCAACAGATGCTGGAACTTGACACTTCACTGACCTACTTTCAGCACACATACCCCCTGAAAGACATAATTTGGCCTACATAACAGAGCTCCAACAAAAATGCTGCTGGCCTCATTTCTGTTTTAACACATCTTATATTATTTATTCATTCTGAGTGATATGATGTCCTTCACTTACCCCAGTAGCATACAATTCTTTTGTACTTATACAGTTCAAATTTCAGCCCTGCTATTTATTTTCACAAATTCAATCAAGCATGTTTTTTTTATTATTATGAAATATAAAAAAGAAAAATGATGAGAAAACAAAAACAAAAATACAGACGCATATCTGCCTTCAGACACACCTGAAAGCATTTCTGATCCAAAAGCATGTGTGTTCTTTATTGGGTGTCATAATTATCGACATAACCTGTTTATTGATCACTCACATAACATGTCACCTGACTCCACCGCTCACACGCACACTATTTCCCTAATCTCATGAACTGTTAGGACTTTGTGTCTATATCTCCTCCCTGCTCTTTCTGATCAAAATTGTGTGTTTGTATACATGTCGAAGCAATACGACACCTGTTTATGTCAGCTGAGATTTGACCCTGAAAACAGAGACCCAGATAAAGACAAAGCACTGGCAGTTACTTCATTCTTACATCACAGCTTAAGCACAAGCTGCCTGTGTTAAAGATTGTGATCAATATCATCCTACATTCAGATGTAACCAATGGCGTAACTAGGTATAAGTAATGTTTCTTAGGCCTTTCTGTGTTTCTTTCGCTCTTTCTTTTATGTTGTGTTGAGTATTGATTGTCCAGTCATTGTGACTGGCATAAGTGCCACATTGTGACTGGCATAAACTCTGCATTGTTCAGGCTGGGGTCAGGCTCCGAGGGGTCTTTTGTTTTGGGCCTTTCCCTTTCTCAAAGCACACATGAGCGTTTGGGCTTAAAATTGAAATCTCTTTTAGTCTCTAATACAAAGGGCTCCTCTGGGAGCCAAAAACACACTGAACTACAGCTCTGGTACAGAATCAATATAGGGCACGATCCGAAATGCAAACCAATAAAAGCTGATAAAGGACATGTTAAAGGTGAATTTGAAATATTGTCTATGCAATAAACGTGATTGTAAAACAATCAGTAAACTGACCAAATGTTTATAATAGGCTGTTTGATATTTAACAAAGAATTATAGAAGTAGTTCATAAGTTCATCTTCTGCACCGCACATGCTCTTTGACTGTCTGGTGTTTTTTCAAAGATTTTACTGTTGCATGTGCATATCCACTGGCACTGATAGCTGTACTTAAGTCAAGGCCATAAGTTTATAAAGAGAGAACTTTTTTTTCTTCACTTTCATATGATCAGCCACCTTTTCTTTAGTGTGATTAATGTTTGTTTTATTTTTATAATTTTTATCTATTTATTTAAGTTGATTTATTATAATTGGTTTATTTATAATAATTTATAATTTTTTTTTTATTTTCTTTAGTGTGATTAATTTTTGTTTATTTTTAATAATATGTGTATTTATTTATATTTACAATATATTAATATTAGTATTATAATTTCTACTATTATTATAATTACTTGTTATGCACAAAAAGCAACCATTACATTATGAGCATAATTTCAATTTATACAGTCTAATTTTATCATTCTTGAATTTACAGTAAATTCTCAGCAGCCCATAATCCTGCTTCATTGTATATTATATTTCAGTCAGTTCTTATTGGTTGTTTCACACCTAATTGTCAATTTCATGGTACACTCTCAGAAATAAAAGTACAAAAGCTCTCACTAAAATGTACCTTTTAGGTACCAAAATGGACCCTTTAGGTACAAACGTACCTTTTGAAAAGGTGCCGCCCCAGTGACAGCTTTTGTACCTTTATTTCTGAGAGTGTAGGCATTTCAAAATCTATTGACTTCTGACACATTTTTAGATGTACATTTTAAAGCCGATTATAAAAGGCCTTTTGCAGAGTTCAGTAGGTCCCTGTACAGTATTTGTAAAGGTCAAAGGAGAGGGAGAATTCCATAATGTGTGTAAGAGTGGCACAGGGGTGTGTTCCTTCCCCTCCCGCCCCGCCTGACAGAATGTAGACATTCAAACATGATGAGGGCTTCAGAAGTACATATATTATTGTTTATATAATATGTAATATCATTGATATACATTTTCATATATGTTATTTAATACAGTATCTTCTGTACAAGCAGTTCTTCACAACTAATATTTTGAGTGTAAAAATGTTTTTTGCTTTAATGACAGGGGCATTCAAGCTGACACTATCAAAGCCCGATGATCATGTTCTCCAGAATATATTGATAAGCGATTCTAAGATTATCTTGTCCTTCATTGGAAAAGTTGCATAATCAGTGTAACAAGTTTACTTGATTAGTGACCTAGAAATCTGAAAAAGTTCTTCTTCATTTAAACTTTAACTCAAAATCCTAAAACTTGATTTCCAGGTTTAAATAAGATCTTGAATCCTGGATTTTCAGTGTAGTCTGTTTGTGTGTGTGTAAGTTTGTGGAAATGAATGGAACCGAGGCTTTGACGTCCTCGATTCTGAATATTTCCTGGCCGCCCACCAGCCCTGTCGGTTCAAACCCCAGCTCAGCACGGCTGTGAGTCCGTCCTTGCTCGGTACCCAACGCTCATGCATCTTTCAGCCGTGATATTTTTAGCACGCCGGGTTATGTAACAAGCACCTGTCATGTGGTCTACTTGCAGGCGGGAGAGCGAGTGAGTGAGCTGGAACCATTCCCTCTGTGAAGATCCTGCAAATCCGACTGACCTCATTTTTCTTCTCTGCATACACACACACTCCCCCACTTAGCAATCCTACTAATGTATTCCCACGTAAGACCTTGCTGTACTCTTCGTTTCATTGCCGTTCGCATAGAACAGTACTTAAACAAGGATTAAAAATGATGCCGGAGCGGCTGATGACAAAGCTTCATCGAACCTTAACGTATTCAAATGTGTCACTCTTTCAGGGTTATGTAACTTTTTTTCTATTTTGTTTCAAAGCATCTTTCCCTTGAGGGCTAGAATGTGCCCGAACATGTTCAACAGGTGAAACTGCAAGCAATTCAGGGAATCCTATTTAAATCTGCTGTACAGAATCGCAGTTTCAGATATGCAGTGCAGTCATGGGTAGTGACAATGAACATAATCTTAGCATTTCATCTGCGCTTCTGTTATTTCTCAAAAATAGATAGATAAAAATAAAATTCTGTTTGTTACAAGCCCATATGACCTATGACCATGAAGTTTGGCTGAATTTCTTGACTCCCGTTTTCCTTATGCAGTGAAAATAAATGAGCTGCAAAAAAGCACCTGAAAGTACCATAGCAATCCGTATGACTTAATAGTCTGAAATTGCATTAAATGTTAATTATATAGTATTTTTTGGAGCTCAGTAGCAAGAATCTTCATTCGCGTCTTCACTTGTATTCCACGGAAGAAAGAAATCATGAGGGCAAGTAAGTGATGACAGAATTCTCATTTTCATATTTCCATAATCAGATCAAGACGGCCTGCACATGTTGAAACAACCTAAAAATGACAGTTCCCAGAAACACACTGTGAATTGTTGATCAAAATCTACGTCGAGTCCCTGGGATAGTTGAACACAAGGCCTGAAGCATCAGTGACGCTGTAACCATGACAGATGGCATGATAACATGTCACTTCTGTGGTGGTTTTATCCTAGAGCATGATTGATGGCACTAAAACGTGTTTACCTCTTTTTCCTCAGGCACCCTGGAGCCACACCTTTCTGCACTGCTTTGGGCGGCAATGTTGGTTTCACTGGCCATCGTTATAGTACTGCCCCAACCTCACGGGATTCGGGCTCTGATCGCTTCCACTATATTACGCCTCATATTTTCAGTCGGCCTGGAGCCCACACTGTTCCTTCTCGGAGCCTTTAATGTGAGTGAACAACTTTTGACAAAGTTGTAAGAGGGCAGTTCGGTGTGTTTTGCACCAAGGTGTGTTGTACGTCACTGGTGGATTCCACACGGCTTTCACAGTCCTCGGCTCACACAATAACACTTCCCCTAAAAGTGTGCACACCAAACCATGCATCCAAACCAACTATCAATTCCAAAAGTTGTAAGGGGTTGTAAGGTTTGAATCTTTCTAAAGAAAAATATAATAATAAAATAAGTATTTTACTTGGTAATACCTACCAATACTGCATTTATTTGATCAGAAATACAATAAAAACATGAATGCTGTGAAATATTATTACAATTTAATGTAACCGTTTTCTATTTCAGCCATTAAACCATGATACATTTTTTCTTTGATGAACAGGAAATTCGAAATAACAGAATTTATTTGAAATGACAATGTAACAATGTAAAAGTCTTTAATGTCACTTTTGATCAATTTAATTCATCCTTGCTGAATAATAGTTTCATAAATCTGACTCTGAACATTTAAACTTTTAAATTTATTTCCTACAAAATGCAGCATGAGCTAGTAACTTTTTTTGTTGTTGTCATAAACAGACTTACATCCTTTAGCAAGAGTTAACAGTTTAAGCTTGCCTACATTACTGAAAATCATTAGCTGAATGCTTTTATTTAGTGGTTTTATGTATAAATAAGATTTCAAAATAAGTTCATGGAAACATTTCATAATGCCGACACTGAAACCTGATGCTATTACTTCAACCTATAATTTGTGGTTGTGATTCAATTGTTTGTATATCCTTAATGATACGCTTCAGATAAATGTTCTCATACCTCAGCTTTTTATATATGAGCCAAAATTCAGTTTGTAACTCCAATGAACATCTCTTAACCCAATGGTTGTGATTTCAGGTGTGCAATAAAGTGATTTTTCTAATGAGTTTCGTGGGAAATCGCGGTACGTTCACAAGAGGATACAAGGCCATGATCTTGGATGTGGAGTTCCTATCATCTGCTTTACCTCATTATATGCAGCCTTGGAGTCTTTGTTCATGTCTTCTTCTACAGCTTTGCTTGTGAGTAATACATGAATACACTTTCAGTCACTCCATCAGACATATCTTTCACACATGGAACGTTCTTTTCTAACTTCTGACCCTCTGACATCTCACACTTTCACCAACATGTATATTGTATTCACGCACACACACTCTCATCTTACTCTCTCTCCAGCTCTTTGACCTGATCTACCGAGAGGAGACTCTGTTAAACGTCATCAAGAGCGTAACCAGGAACGGCCGCGCTCGATCGTTTTTGACCGCAGTGCTGGCTCTCATCCTGGTCTACCTCTTCTCCATCGTGGATACATCATCTTCAAGGGATGATTTCATCCTGACCGTGGACAGGGATATCCAATAAAACTCTTGGTGAGAAAAACAGATGGATGTTGCTGAAAAATTTAACATGTGGCAGTCCACAATGTACATGGGAAATCTCTTGTTGTTTCATGCAACAGGTCAGATTTCAAACATGTAGCCGGTTATTTCGCAAAACATGTCAAGAACATGAATGGGACACCTTAAAAAATCAAAAGAAAGAAATAAGAAATTATGTTGTATGCTTATACAAAATAATGCTATTTTTTACACTCTGGGACTATTTTAATGTCAAGTAAGGTTATTTCACTCCTGAATCTCATTATTGTTATGCAAAAAAAAAAAAAAACCTCTCGTTCTCCTTATTTTAATGTGAAAAAGTTATGTATACTACCATCCAAAGTTTGGGGTCAGTTTTTTTTTTTTTTTTTTTTTTTTTTAGAAATTCATAATTTTATTCAACAAGGATGCATTAAATTGAACAAAAGTGACAATAAAGGCATTCATAATGTTAGAAAAAGATTTATATTTTAAATAAATGCTGTTCTTTTGATCTTTGTATTCTTTGTTTTTTGAAGATTTATGAATTGTTTAGATTTTTTAGCAGTGTTATTAAGTAGTATTAAATATTTTCATGTTTATTTTAATGTTAGAAAGGAGTGATGGTGGTGATGATTCTGAAGTTTATAATGTGAGGAATAAATGACATCTTAAAACATATTTAAATAGAAAACAGTTATTTTAAATTGTAATAATATGATAATCTTACATTATTGTAATTATTACAATATTATTGTAATAATGTTATAATATTACAGTTTTTACTGTATTTTTGATCAAATAAATGCAGACATGGGGGAAACATAAGAAACTTCTTTCAGAAAAACATTATAAAATCCTTACATACCCCAAACCTAAAAATTATATTAAATCATTTATTATAAAAGTATATTAATCATATTTAAATAAATATTGATTTCATTATAAAATGCAATGCTTCATTAAAAGTAACAATTTATTGCTCCTAATCTGCAGTTTTCTTCCACTATGTTCAGAGCAATCTGCGGTAAGATGGGAGAGAGTTCCTGGCAGGTGCGGTGGTGCCGGAAAGAGAAGGAGAACTGTTCCACAGAGACCATGATGGATGGTATGGACCCCATCACCCACAACAGACTCAGTTAAATCTGAGTATTATGGCCTGGTTATGAGACAAGGAAAGGAGAGACTCAATGTCCTCAAGAATCCCTGGTAGGGTATGTGGGTGTGTTTGGGTTCGGAGGTTAATGACACTCAGGCACTAAATGCTCAGCAGGTTCATGCTGGTTCAGGGGGTTTGAGGTCAGACCAGTATAATTCAGATTTGTAAGCGGGTGTTTGAGTGTGTACGAATTTAAGATGCAAGGCCAGCCTAATTTGGTCACTGGAGCTGATCGGCCAGTTTGAACCCACTGAACCCGTCTTACCTTGTTTAGCTCATCAGTTAACATTGAAAGACCTCGCTTGGGACAGTTTGAAACTTAGGCTAGCATTGTTATTTCTCATAAATAGTGTTACTTAGGTTTAAAAAAAAGATTAAAGTATTAAACTTTGGTACACACACTACTGTTAAAAAGTTAAGGGTTGGTAAGATTTTTATTTTTTTTTTGTTTTTGAAAGAAGTCTCTTATGCTTACCAAGGCTGCAAAATACAGTAAAAACAGTAACATTGTAAACTGTACAATATTTCAATTTCAAATAACTGTTTTCCTATTTTTGATAATATTTTAAGATGTTATTTTATTCCTCTGATGGTCTTTAGTGTCACACGATCCTTCAGAAATCATTCTATCATTTTTAATTCTTCAGTATTTTTTGAAATAGAAAGTAAAAAAAAAACAGTGTTTATTTAAAAATAGAAATCTTTAGAAACACCTTCGCAATCATAGCTAGCACCACTTACATTTTCTTTAGAAAATATACAAATCTGGTTGTATAAATAGTTCTGTATTTTCTTTGTGAATGTGTGTTATGATCTGATAGCTTTGGGTCCTATTTTAGGAAAGCATTTAACCACAAATGCTATTTTTTGGTTTAAGATTTGCATGTATATGGACGATTTCAGTCTGTTCTGAACACCCCACAGTATTACAGAGCCCTTTGTTAGAAGAGTTAGACTTTTTGTTTGTTTGTTTAGTGCTTATTGACATTCTGTTTCCTGCAGCTGTGGGAGTGCAATCGACTGCGGTTCGTGATTGAGGATAAGGAGAGGACGTGCGACTCGCTGCTCATGTGTATCGTCACCGTGTTGAGCCACGGCCTGCGGAGCGGCGGTGGGGTCGGAGATGTTCTGCGCAAACCTTCTAAAGAGGTACCACACAAGGGCCTCAATATTACTTTGGGGTGGGGCTGCCTTTTTATTCGGCCTGTGGCAGATGGGTGTTCAGGAAACCTGTTTGAAAACAATCACTTTTTTCCAGTTCCACTTTGCAGAAAAGTGTTATTATATAATTATTATTTAAAAAACAAAAAAAAAGTGTTTTACTTGAAATAAGATAATCGTTACTATAAAAATAAAAATATTATTTTAAATTTTTTAAAATTGTAAATAAAAATTTCTCATTTTCATTTAACTTGAATATCTGAATCATTTTCAAAACTATGTAATATTTAATAAAAATGACAAAAACATCCAATTACTAAAAACTTTAAAATGAAAACAGAAAATCTAATAATTAAAAAAAAAATCGAATTTGTGATATCTCACTGATTTTAACATAACACTGTTGAATAATCACACACTTTATTGTCGTTACAAATGATCACTAAGTGGAGCATTTGGAATAGCAAATCAATCACTTTTTTTAACTCTTATTGTAAATCATTTTTGGTAAATCAGGCCTTAGATATTGTAGTTCTCAAACAGTGCGTTGGGTCACTCAAAGATAAGAGTAGTTTGGACAGAGTTAGAGGAACACTGGTCTGTTATTGGATGTTGATTGGGAGGTTGAATTGGAAACAACACTGATATTAAAACTTCTTGCATCTCTTTCTCTCCGTGGAGCCTCTGTTTGCAGCCCGTGTGATCTACGCCCTCCTCTTCTTCTTCATGGTCATCATCATCGTCCTCAACCTCATTTTTGGGGTCATCATTGATACCTTTGCTGACCTCAGAAGTGAAAAGAAGAAGAAAGAGGAGGTTGCCTCTGTTCAACTTGCGGTTTATTTGTGGTGAGTGTCTCCTACATGTCCTCAACGCCAAATACCCAAATACCACGCTCCTTCACCAGAAGTCTTAGTCATAACTCACTGTGGAGGTGGTGGAGTGGCTTTCTGTTTGCCACCTGCCATGTTTGACCATGTTAGTGTGAGATCAGTTGTAATGCTCATAATCTCACACTATTATATAAGGATGCTGTTTTTGACTCGTGGGTCTTTTGATATGAGTTATTGAAACTGCAGCTGTTTTGTTGGGATTCAGTTAATCTCTCGGGTAATTTCATGATCCATGACTAACAATCATGAGCAGATGAGCAGTACAAACGTGCGATTGGAGAGTAGATGACGTGTTGCAGTCAAGTGACAATTTCCCATGTGTTCCCTCACCAAGTCCACGCATCCAAATTAGACCGTTTTGTTTGTGACCATCACAAGATTCATACCTCCGTTTGCTCATAACACGCACCGTTTCATGCTTGTATACAAACAGTTTTCCCTGTGGTTCTACTTCCTCTTCCAGATAGTACAGTTTTCTTTTGAAACCAAACCAATTTTAAGAGAAAGAAACTTTGTTATGCATCATGTCAACGTCAGAAAGGATTGGTTTCCCTCTCAATGAATGAACTGCATTGAGGAACACAAACTAAATAAGTTCTTGAGCTAAACAAACAACTGATCATTGGGCAGCTTGTCACTTTAAGATTACTCTTAATCTTGATCTTCATCTTACTAACTGACTTAACTCTTAAAAACCAGATACGAGTGGCAAGGCCCATTTACAACAACTGCTAATGGTGCAAAACTCATTTGGTTGTAACTGTGTTTCTGCTCGACAGGACTGGAGAGGGACAAGTTTGACAACAAAACAGTGACGTTTGAGGAGCACATTAAGGTGGAGCACAACATGTGGCATTATCTCTTCTTCATTGTGCTGGTGAAAGTGAAAGACTCCACGGAGTTCACAGGGCCAGAGAGCTATGTGGCCGAAATGATCCGGGTAAGGGATCTGAAGTGCAACAGCAGACTTTATTTCAGTTTGACATAAATGTAACGTACTAGATGGTTTATGGTAAGATAAAAAGATAATATTTCCAGCCACAAACAGCAAAGTGGTGTTTTTTATTTTTTTTATTTTTTTTACTGTGAAATGATTTAACATCTAAGAGCCGGATCTATTGACTGCTGTGCATAAATCACACAGTGGAATTTGGAGCATCCATTGGCTAAACATTTGTTCGGTTTAAAATAAATATTCTGGGTTTATTACTAGTTAAACTCATTTGCAGTATAGTTTTGATTACTGCAAAAGTTAATTACATCTTGTCGCTCCTTTTGTTTAAAAAAGGCAAAAAGATACAATGAAAGTAAATCTGTAATCCAAATAATGAAAATATTCACAGTTTCAAACAAATAACCACAAAACATGAACAATATATTTTTAAAGAAGATATTTTCCAACCTTTACAGTTTTGTTGCCCATGACAATGGTAATCCCTAAAAATTACCATTAAAAAGTGGGACAAATATAGGTCTAATGATAATTTAAAAGAAATGTGAATCTGGGTTTCCATAAGTTCAGGTTTTCGAATTTTTTTTGCTTTCTTTTGAAAGTAAATTAATACTTTTATTTCAGCAGGAAGCATTAAATTGATCAAGTGATAATAAAGACTTCATTATTTTGACCTTTGTATTCATTTAAGGAATCCAAAAAAAAATGTATTGTTGTTTCCACAAAAATATAAAGCAACACAAAACTGTTTTCAACATTGATAATAACTAATATAATGTGTTTTTGAGAACTAAATCAGTATATTAGAATGATTTCTGAAGGAATCATGTGACACTGAAGACTGAGTAATGATGCGAAAATTCAGCTTTGCATCACAGGAATAAAATTACACTTTAAAATATATTTTTTTAGAATAAATTCTGTTTTAAATTGTAATATTATTTCACAATATTCCAGTTTTTACTGTATTTTTTAATCAAATAAATGTAGTCTTGGTGAGGCTTCCTTCAAAAAATCCAGCGGTAGGCTAAGTGCTTTTATAACATTCACATTTTTGTTTTTAAATCCGCCAAAAACAACGCAATTTCCACTACTATTGCAAGTGCCTTGTCATAAATTATCTAGACAGTAGTCGCCTTTCAGGAAACTGTGGTCACTATAAGGTAATTTAAGCCCTAGGGCCAAAGTCACATGATGATAGGAAATCATCCCAATGGCAACATGGGCACGGTTTTGGATCATTGGATGTGTTTGTTTACTGCTGAGGATTTTTTGTCAACTCTGAAAGTTGATAAATGGGCTGTGATAACTTGACACTGAGCGGCTACTTGTACACATAGAGAGGGAACCAAAGTTTTTGTTGTTTTTACGATCAATAGCACACACTCATAGGGTGTTTTTGTGTGGGTTTCTTTCACCCTTAGAGAAGCCGAGCTCAGAGAAGCCGTTTTATATCAGATTTCCAAAGAGTGATGTATTTACGAGGACTAAACCATTCCATGATGGGGCATGATTACCCCTCAAAAACATTTTTAGATCTATTTACTTTAACTTGAGTCCACAACCCTAGGACAGAATGAACAGTTTGGTTTGCTGTGGGGAATATGGCCCTACTTTACGGCTTTGCCTTCAGGAAAGTGGAGTACTTAAGGAATTTTCCGCCAGATTCCTCACAGTAAATCCCTTTAAATGACCCCAAACCTTCTCCTTTGACTTATGTAATCACAACTTGGTGACCTTAGGTCTCTCAGAGATGCCAGTGCTCCCCGTTTGCCTTTAGAATGGAGTCTTAAGATGTTCTGAAAATGGCTCGGAATGTGTTAATCCTGAAGAAAACCTGTGACAGCACACACACACACAGCTCGCTTCAGTTGGTTGAGGACCAGGAGTCCCCCTCATGATTGCTATGCCATACGCCTTTGTATGCATGTGTTTCCTTGAAAAATTATCTCTTTGCTAAAGCACTGTGGACTTTTTCCTCAGAAAAACACTTTTAACAACTATAGCAAATCGCTGGATGAATACCAGTCTGTAGCTCAATTGGGTTTTATTAAAAGAAAAAAAAGAGAAGCCTTTTCAAAATAATAAAAGTGCACTTATGTTGTTCATTTAAACATCCTGTTTTATCTACAGGTGCTGGTCATATAATTAGAATATCATCAAAAAGTTGATTTATTTCACTATTTATTTTAAAAGTGATAATTGTTTGTATTACTTTCAAATGTTTATTTCTTTTAATTTTGATGATTATAACTGACAACTAAGGAAAATCCTAAATTTAGTATCTAAAATTTGAATATTGCTTGAAAAGGTTCCAATATTGGAAGACATCTGGTCCAACACTCTAATTAGCTAATTAACTCAAAACACCTGCAAAGGCCTTTAAAAATGGTCTCTCAGTCTAGTTCTGTTGGCTACACAATCATCGGGACAGACTGCTTACTGACTTGACAGTCGTCCTAAAAGACGACCATTGACACAAGGAGTGGCAAGACACAAAAGGTCCATTTGCAAAAGAGGTTGGCTGGTTCACAGAGCTCTGTGTCCCAAGCACATTACTAGAGAGGCGGAGGGAAGGAAAAGATGTGGTAGAAAAAAAATTGTACAAGCAATAGGGATAACGGCACCCTGGAGAGGATTGTGGAAACAAAACCCATTCAAAAATGTGGGGGAGATTCACAAAGAGTGGACTGCAGCGGGGAGTCAGTGCTTCGAAAGAACCACTACGCACAGACGAATGCAAGACATGGGTTTCAGCTGTCCGCATTCCTTGTGTCAAGACACTCTTGAACAACAGACAACGTCAGAAGCATATCGCCTCGGGCTAAAGACAAAAAGGACTGGACTGCTGCTGAGTGGTCCAAAGTTATGTTCTCTGATGAAAGTAAATTTTGCATTTCCTTTGGAAATTAGGGTCCAGAGTCTAGAGGAGAGAGGAGAGGCACACAATCCACGTTTTCTTGAGGTCCAGAGTAAAGTTTCCACAGTCAGGTGATGGTTTGGGGGGCCCATCGTCATCTGCTGGTATTGGTCCACTGTGGTTTTTCTGAGGTCCAAGGTCAACACAGCCGTATACCAGGGAGTTTTAGAGCACTTCATGCTTCCTGCTGCTGACCAACTTTATGGAGATGCAGATTTCAATTTTGATTTTCATTTGGCCTGACCTTAACCCATAGAATATCTATGGGGTATTGTGAAGAGGAAGATGTGATATGCCAGACCCAAGAATGCAGAAGAGCTGAAGGCCACTATCAGAGCAACCTGGGCTTCTCATAACACCTGAGAAGTGCCACAGACTGATCGACTCCATGCCACACCGCATTGCTGCAGCATAATTCAGGCAAAAGGAGCCCCAACTAAGTATTGAGTGCTGTACATGCACATACTTTTCATGTTCATACTTTTTTCAGTTGGCCAAGATTTAGAAAAATCATTTCTTTTGTATTGGTTGCTACGTAATATTCTAATTTTTCTGAGATACGGAATTTGGTATTTTTCCTTAGTTGTCAGTTATAATCATCATAAGAATAATACATAATTATTTGATATATATGAGTCTGTGTGTAATGAATGAATATAATATACAAGTTTCACTTTTTGAATGGAAATTAGTGAAATAAATCTTTTTGATGATATTCTATTTATATGACCAGCACCTGTATATTGCCTTTTTTATAGGTCATCATATGCTTTTTGCTTAATGCAATGGCGTGGAACTTTTAAGGTTGAATTGACTCTTGAGTAATTTTGGATAAAGAGAAGTGCTCAGGAAAGCCCCTTCTAAAGTGATTGTTTTTCTCTTGACGCAGATCGTGCAGCAGTGGGTTTCTGACACGGTTTCTGATCTGTGTGGTGTCTTTTGGCCCAGATCCCAACCTCCTTGGCACCTTTCGAGGGTTCGACATGTGGGTTTGGGAGGAATCCACTGACTTGGGATTAGTGTTCTTTAAGGTCTCCTGAAAAAAATGAGAAGCCTTGACCTGACACCAAAGGGTAAAGCAATTTGTGACTGCATCAGCAGCGATGCAAGATCTCTCTTTGTGGTTTGTGAGGAGGTGAGAAAGAAATGCTGCGTAGAGCATCAAGCTGAGGTTGGTAAAAGCCATTATTTGACTAGATAATGCACGGAAGTCACTTTTTTTTGATGTTTTAATTAGTAAAAAGAAGGACAGGAAGTGATTGGGAGAATGGGATCAGGAAATGACACAAACCGGGCTTGAAGTTGCACTGCCTGCATAAGCTCCTGCAGGAATGAGTCCTAATACCTGGAAACAAGTTAGCTTTTTTGAACTTCCGGTTCTACCATTCAAAAGTCAATGGGTTTTTTTTTTTTTTGGCTAGATGCCTGAAATAAGGTCTGAGGTAAACACAAGCTTGAAATAAGTTCACATTTTATTATACGACACCATTTGGGATTTTTTTATGAAACTTTTTAGGTGTTGAACTTAAACTTTCTACAGTGCAGGTTTTAAATATTAAATAAATAGTTTAGCTTAACGTTGACTAGATTTGGTCAAAGTGCATTGAAGTCATGCGTTTTTACTCCAGCGTTTTATCTGCGATTGTATTTATGCTTCAAATTCAAATGCATTCATAAACATTGTGTATATTTGTGAAGATTATATTGATGATAATCATAAACATTTGTGGGTCAGAGAGCTTATTTTCTGCAACAATTCAACAGCCAATGGAAAAATGCTGCTAGATCTTTGTTGAGGAACCAGAGGGATGCTAACTTCTGAGTTGGTCTACAATATGAATCTAATCCCTGCAGCACTTTTATTGTCTTAAAATTTCTGCTGTTACTGTGCTTAAAACAGTTGTTTTGTTTGATATAATGTTTCAAGACCAAAGACGGGGAAAGACCTTTTTCTGTTTTGATCATCCTACTCTCTCATTCTCAGCTAGTAATTGAGGTTAGATCAAGTGTTTGTGTCTGTAGTAGAACCCCTACATGAACCTGCCCTTTTCTCTTCAGCTTTTTTCCCCCCCCGTGAGCATATTATTCACAGCTTCGTGGATGACGTCTGTCATAACTGCTGCGCTTTGAAGATATGCGTTGTGTACGCTCCAGTAGTCCCGGTAGGTTCACCGCACTTTTAAGGACCCGATGCTTGTGTTTGTTGCTGCTTCAGACCCACAGAGCATCCTGTCTTAGTGTGTAGGCTCCGGCTTGTGGTATTAGTAAATGAAAAATTCACACTCCTTCCCTCATTTCCATTGAAGCCAGCAGATACAGTTGAAATTGATGTGGCTAAGAGCACTCAACACCTTTACTGGGCAATGCTGTCAAGTGTAAACAACGCTTAGGAAATAAGAGGTTTAAGAGGGGGCTGTTTCGTACCGCGCACGAACTAGTGCAGATAAACACACACTCAAAATAATTATGAAACCTAATGCAGAGCGCAGCACTTTAAAAAAAAAAAAAAAAAAAAAAAAAAGGAGGCATACGTTACATTTACCCCTTTTTCCGTCATGCCGGATAAGTGAGAGAGACAGTACATCCTAAAATTAAAAATCATTTCATATTTTACACACCCTTGTGTGTTTCCCAACCTGTATCATTTTCTTCTGTCTTCTGTGGACACGATACAAAAGATAATTTTTGAGTATTATGTGTTGTTGTTTTTTTTCTCCACACAGAGGGAAGTCAATGGTAACTACAACACATATTTTGTTACTAACACTCTATATAATAATCTTTATGTGATCATATGATGAACAAAATTTTTCATTTTTAGGATGAACTGTACCTTTTAAGGAATTTTTTTTTTTTTTTTTTTTTTACATATACGTGTAGTTGTAGTTTCGCATTTTCTGAAAGAAGTAAGACCAGAGGAAGTGAGTATTTCAGTGTAGGTTGTGATGCAGACATGTCACTATAATCCTCTTGATTTATATCCAGCATTAGAACATGGTCGGGTTTTTTATTTTCGTTTTTAAAATTTGTTGGTTATATGGAGAAATGGGATCATAAAAAGAAAAAAGCTAAAAGATTTTCCTAAACATCCATTCACAGAATGTCCCCTGATCTTATAAACATTGGTTTTCACTTCAACCAACAACAAAAATAGCTACAGAAATTCCCCATTTTTTTTTTCTTAATTCGTAGCACTATAAGTGAATAGTTCTTTCTTTTTACTTTCTTTTCTTTCTTTCTTTTTTTGAAATGGTTATTTTTCAAGCCTTTGAGGAAACAAAAAAATTTAATAATTACATATTTGATAAAAGTTTGCTTATACTTTGGTATATTTTTATAATGACATTTAATTGCAATTCTAAGAAAAACACTGACCCACCTCTCTGGTTGTTGAATTATTTATGTATTTATTTATTTATTTACTTTTTCACTTAGACATGTGTTGTATTTTACTTTTTATACCTTTGTTGCTTATATATGATGTGTTTGTTTCAAGATAGAAGAGACAGTTAAATTTTCAGTTAGTTTAGTTTTATTTAGTTTATATAATATAATATATATCTGTGTTATATCTAATCTATCTATTATATATATATATCAAATATTGTTATTCATAATGTCATTATGATTTTTTTATATAAGTTTTTTTTTGTGTTTTTCAGGACCAGCGCCATAGGGCGCCATAGGTTTTCTCTAGTTAAAGCTATTATTCAGTGAGTGTATGTTTAACAAGCACCCTTTGAATTTAGAGTTTGGGGAAGGAGGGCGGTAGGGCATCGCGTAATATAATGGCTACGTAATATACGACCATGAGGTTGGAGAACTGTCTGAACCATGTGTCAACATTGAGTGGGTGACAATTGGCTTCATCATTTGACAGATTTCAACAAGCAGATTCCGATCAAAAGGAAAACATGGGTGGAAACCGGTATCTGATTAGCGATAACAGCGTGGGTGCCTCTGTGATGAATGACGGAAAACCATGCACGAAAAAACCAGCAGTGACCAGCGGGGCTCCCATGCACAGCAACAGTACGGCAGTGTTTGTGGGTGGAGGTAAACACAAACCTCAACACATCCTGTGGCAGCAGGAAGTGAGGTGCACACGCACTCCTCTCTTGTTCTCAGAATGAGTGCGAGCATTACCTGTGATTTTCCCCAACTGCCCTGGGTGGAACCGTCTGTCTGAAGTCCCCCTGGTGCACATGGCCCGTCTGAGGATTTCTGAGACAAGGGGACTTCTCTGCCACCTGCAGCCTGAATGACCTCTGTTTTTCTGTCACACACACATGCATAAGCGGGTAGCTGACAAATTACATATGCATCGAGACTGTTTGTTCCCCCATTAGTTTTAATGTTGAAGTTCCATATAAATTTGTTTTCAAGGGAAAATTGTTTATTGTTGAATGCTATGAATTTCTTCTCACTCACTTTTTGTATAGAAGCTGTGTTCTGTCTCAGTAAATAGAAATGCCATTATGAAATTTTTTTCTCACATTGGGAGCTTTTTTTTTATTTATTTTATTTTTTGGTAACTACAAGTATCTTTATTTGAAACCTGCTTTTAAAACACGCTTTTCTGTAATAATACTGCAGTACTTCTTCTTTTGGGATAGACAAATATAAGTCGGGAGTCGCTTGTTGGTTGAATTCCCTGCTCTGTTGCTTTCCAAAATATTGCTTTGTTTATTGGAAAGTGCTCATTTACGGCTAAGCCAGCGATGTTTACTTTGAGGGTGGGACTATCTGTTTAAGTGACCCAATGGCAAAAAAGGGGAGTGTTCAGGAAACCTCCTTGAAAACACAGTCAATTATTTTTGCAGTTTATCATTGCTGGATTCAGAAATGAAGTTTTTCATGTGAGAAACTGGGGTTTTCCTTCAACCAACAACAAACATAGCTCATTTTTCTTTTTTAAATTTATATATTCAGTATTTTCCTTTCCTTTTCTCTTTCCTTATCTTTTTCTTTTCTTCACAAGTTATTGCAGATTTTCATAAAAAAGCGTAAATATTCCCTAAAAGTTTTGCTTTAACTTTTGCTATGTCTTTGAAGTCCTATTTAAATTGTAATTTTTTGGGAAAATCTCTTTTCTATTATTATTATTTTTTTTTTTTTTTTTTACAATATCAATGCTCTTTTACTATTTTTCTTATGAAGTATTTTTTAAAAAAAGTCTTCAAATAATTTATTTAAATTATAAATAAAATATTGTAACGGCGCCATATGGTGGTTTACTTTCCCAAACTGGTTCTTTTTTTTGCTTTAAAAAAACATTTCAAGTTGCCTGACATTAGTTTTATGGCTTAACCAACGATCTTACAGTACTTTTTTATAGGCGGGACTATCTGTTTTATGTTACCAATGGCAGACTAGGAGAGGTATTTTGGGACAAATCTTGCTTGAAAACAGTCGTTGGCATCATTACTATACATACTTTTTACATTTTTTCAGGTATTCCCATGCAGTCTATCAGGGAATCTGAGAAAGTCAAAACTTTCATGCATAGTAGTTATAAATAGAAGAATGCTGTTTAAAATAGCTTTAGAAGTTGTATAGCTGTCATGATAACTGCCACAGGAAACTCACTGACTTTAGCTGCATAAAAAATATGCAAATATGTACACAAAACTCTGTAGTCTGGGCTTGTCTGTCTGCAGGCAAAGTTCATTTCAAAAACACTGATGTGTGTGTGTGTGTGTGTGTGTGTGTGTGTGTGTGTGTGTGTGTGTGTGTGTGTGTGTGTGTGTGTGTGTGTGTGTGTGTGTGTGTGTGTGTTTGTGTTTGTGTGCACGAGTGGACCAGCTTAGTAGGAAGTAGGAAGTGTCTGGGCAGAGAATGGCGTGTTCTTTGGCCAGCGTCCTTTAATGCTACTATCACTTTTTCCCTCTTCTGTTAGAATCCCTCTCGTCCTCGTCTGACCTCTCCCACCAGACATTCCGCAATCACATTTGGAGCTGGGGTTGGAACTGTGGATTTCCCACTGTAGTCTCGATTACTTGTTGTACTATAAAGCATTCTGAGATATTGCAACAAAAGTGCATGGTTGGTTCATTAAGAACTTTTTGTCCCAGTCACAGCCCACAAAATCACTGAAAAAGTCAAATATAAACTTGGTAGATTTTCTTGCCTGTGTAATCTTAGAAGGCACCACTAATTCAATTATAAAATAAAATAATCTAAAGATCATATTAGTTCAGTTACAATTTCATTTATTTTTATTTTGGCCTGTGGTAGCAGAAAATGGTGCTTCCACATTTCTCCTTAGTATTTTTTTTTTCATGCCATTGTTTTGGATGTTTTCTCCATCTTAGGTGATTATGATGCTCAAAAGTAAATCTATAATTACCGAAAGCCCAAATAAGATCCAAACCTGCTTTTATCTCTTGGTCAGATACTGTTTTAAAGTGTTTCACTTGATTAAATTAGTGTGTGTAATGTCAAATATCTCATTGAGGAGCGACGGTTGATTTCCCCTTGTTAAATCATTGTATGCCAATTAGAGAGAAAAATAGTACTCAGTGTTATCTGAGGGTGAGGCTGTCCACATGCTCATGTGACTTTGATACTGCATTTCCTTTGCTGTAATCATATTACACATAGGAAATTTTGTCTGATGTAAGTACACATATTCTTATAAACGGAGAGACAATGAGGGAATGAGAGGTGGAGGAGGAAATGACTTCAAGTGCACCATTAGTTAATGTCTGATTTCAAGAATGGTATGTGAAATATGGATGGTGGAAATGGAGTGGAGGATGTTTGGAAAGTGTTTTGGATGGAAAAAATAAAGAATCTGAGCAATTAAATCATACAGCAGACACTGAATAATGCTTCAAATGTCAGGCCAATATTCATGTAAAGTGACCCAAATAAGTCAGACCTAATGTATGAATTAAGTTCAGTGACAAAATATCAAACATATGCTGCTAGAACTTAGAACTAACTTCACGTTCCTGTAGCATGATTTTTAGTGGATGTATACAGACAGTGTTCCTCAAATTCACACAGGTGGAGTTCACCTTATTAACTATGAACATGTGAATATACTGTATGAAGTATGATAAGTTTTATCATTTAAAACCTAACAAACTAAGTGTCCAAGTACTTTACATTTGTAAATACACTACCATTCAATAATTTGGGGTTGGAAAGATTTTTTTTTATGTTTTTTTTTTTTTTTATGTTTTTATTTATTTATTTCTTTTATGAAAGTCTTTTATGCTCACCTTTATGCTGCCTTTATTTATAATAAACAAAAAAAAAAAAAATCACACAACACACACACACACACACACACCACACACACACACACACACACACACACACACACATATATATATATTGTGAATATTGTATTTATTCAGGGGCGTGTCTAGAGCATTTTAAATGGGGTGGCCAGTCTGGGGCACTGGCTCAAAAGAGGGTGGCCGGGGGTGGGGGGGTAATGGTTTGCGGCACCATGTATGTTAAATACATTGTGTATACACTCACTAAACAAGAGTGACAGCTTTTTTAGTGGTAGAGCACTCTTTGCAAGCTTTCTAGTCTATGATCCATTTAAAATGTAGAACTTTGTTTTTCAGCCAAACACACATTGCAAAGTTTTGGGAATGACATCTGCATATTTATGTGGGATTCACTCTCGAAGTAGCAGTGATTGACACAATGATGACCAAAGCAATAGACGGAAAATATGTGAAAATGGGCATTAAAACTAGAGCACCCTCACTAATTTTAGAAGCACCCTCAGTGATTATTTCTGGAACCTGGTTAATACGCTTTTATTGCAAAACTATAAACAAAAACAACAAAATACAAATGCACTTAATAAAACAATTGAATAAATGCATATTTATAAGTTAAGCACTTAACTAAAATAAGTAGTAGGCTATTAATAAAATAAATAACTAGAGAAGGCTGATTATAATCAACTTGCTTCCATTTAATGAGATAAGCCTACTCCTCAGCTATTTATTAGAATTAGAAAAAAAGCGCTTCTAGTCTTCAGTAATGCAAGAACGTTTGAGCATACACGTAATCTCTGAGCAAAAGCAGAGTCAATTCATAAAAGAACAATGTATATTTAAATAGCACACATCCAGTTTTGTGTGAGTGAAGGAAATCCACTTGCGAGTGGAGATTCGTGCTCGCGCATTACATGGATCACCGTAACATTATGTGCTCTCGATATGTCAAATATCACGCTATAGAAACTGCCTAAAATTAAGTATAAAGAGGAGAAGAAAGCGGCCCTAGGCAGCTACACATGCCAGGATCCGCCACTGCCAGATGCAGTTAGAAATTTACTAAAAACAAATCTATCGCAAGACATCTGGTGGGGGGTGGGGGCACCTGGGGTGGCCAGCCAAGTTTCAGGGGGGGCCGGTGCAACCCCTGGCCACCACGTAGACACGCCTCTGTATTTATTTATATTTATGTATTATTTATATCATTAAAATAACTGTTTTTATTTAAATATATATTTTAATACCCAGTTTTCGGTGTCACATGATCCTTCAGAAATCATTCTAACATGGTAATTTGATGCTAAAAAAACATTATTATCAATGCTGAAAACAGTTGTGCGGCTTAATATTTTGTGGAACATGTGATACATGTTTTCAGGATCCTTTAATGAAAAGAAAGTAAAAAAAACAAAAAACATTTATTTTAAAATAGAAATCTTTTGATAATATTATAAATTTCTTTACTGTCACTTTTGATCTATTAAAATGCATGCAAATTTTTGAAGAGTATATGAATTTGTTACTACTGAAGGTACACCAGTAAATGATATCCAGCTTTATATATAGGCCTAATAATAGTACGCTACCAAAAACATTAACATCTGAAATTCCAACAGGAACACAACTTGGACTGGTTTCCACGGATGCGGGCCATGTCGCTGGTTAGCAGTGACGCCGAGGGTGAGCAGAACGAGATCAGGAATCTTCAGGAGAAACTTGAATCCACTATGAAGCTTGTCACGAATCTGTCATGCCAACTCACTGAACTGAAAGAACAGGTGAGTGGTGATGCTTTCGGACTGATGTCAGAACATTATATTCATTTTTCTAGTTCTTCACACCCTAATGAGTTTGAAGACTTTACAGACTAGAATTTAAGTTGGGTGTGAGTGAAAACTAGGCCTTCAAGGTCAGTCAGCATGAGTCCAAATGCCTCTAAAAGGTTCAATTAGACCAAAGGGCAATGAGTCATTTCTGTCTGTCTTTCTCTTTCTGCCTTCAGCTCGTGGTATTTAAAATGATGTTTCAACTGCGTCACGAGGCCAAGTGTTGTTTCACTTTTATTCAGCCGCATTGTCGTCCAGATGAAGTTCTGCGAACTCGAGCTTGTTTGTTTCCACAGATAAACAGTCTAACTCACATAGATGAATACGATAAAGTGGGTCATCGAGTTAGATGCTCATATTTTGATTTGGTGGAAATATGCGTAACGGGATTTGCTGTCATGTCATTGATTTCTTGTAAATATGTCGAATTAACACCATCTTGAGGTGTGCAGCCACATAAAATGGGAAGTGTCTACAGGGAAGTTTTTTTTTTCTTCTGTACTCCAGACAGGGGGAAAAGGTCATTGTTTGGCTAAAAGAAGACAAAGCAAGTAAAACCCAACAAACTTTCACTATTTAATCTGCCCAATTCGGTGGTTACATGTGTTAGGTACCAGTTTTACTTTTCCCTTTCTTACTTTAAACTTAGTGAGAATGATAGCAATTCTTCACATGGTCGCCTAAAAAATATTTGAAAATGAATTATTTGTTTTTTCCATTTGTTGATCATTTTGGGCTGTATTTTCAGTTTATGATCTTGTTAAAATATTAAAACAGGTTTGTTTTTCTCCACTATTTCTGCTATCATACACTCTATTCTGATGGGGAAAAGTGTAAATAAGACACAAACAGAAATCAAAAATTCAAGTATTCATAACTACAATAAACAAAACGAAAAAATCCAAAAATACATTCGGGCCCCAGAAGCACCATTTATATGAGAATTGTTTGAAAATGTTAAGACCCAGATGCATCATACACCATAGAAAATCTCCACTATAATCATCTTGGAAAATTAGTCTACTCATGTAACAAAAAAATCATCATAAAATTTCATTCTAAAATATAATCAAAGATATATTAACTTGAATTAATTGATGTATTCCAACCCATTTTGATCTGCAGTCTTATGTTTAAATACTTTGACATAAACTTAAACATTAATAAAATATATATTTAGCCTGTGTATGAAATGGCACACACACACGTGCATGCACACACACACACACACACACACACACACCACACACACACACCACACACACACACCACACAAACTGTTTAGTTCTGATTGTCACTTCTCAGGATTATTTTCATACTGTGATCTATTTGACTCAAAGCAAAAGTGTAACCATGTGATGTCCTTCCCAGTATTCCCTCATGTGACCCGCCCGGGGTCCATTTGATGGAGTGATTCAATAATTTCACATTTCTTTTACGAATGGGTGTTTTTGGGGTGGGCTTAAATCTAGGCAGGATCTAATGCATTATTTCAGCTCTTAAGCATTTTATCTCAAATGTTTATTGTTATTGTATTTAGATTACAGATCCAGTTGTGACATACTGCAGTTAACGGTTCCTTATATGGAGTCACATTAGCAGGAGGAGCGAGCAGTGCCGCTTACCTTTAAACGGCTCTGTGATTGTTTAGTGATATGAGGTACACTTCCTGTGGACATCAAGTATAATATACACATGCATGAGCATTTTTGGCTCACTTTTGCAGCTGTTGAGTCAGAGTAGGGGATTTCAGTATAGACAGTGTGAATTTCAGTGGAACTGCGTACGTGAGCATGAGTGTGTGTTAGTGTGTGTGTTTTAGCTCAGTTACACAACACTGCATGACATTGCTCCAATTGCTCCATTTTATTTTCCCATGAGCTTTTTATAAGACAGCCACCACACACACACACCTAAAAAACACAGACACAGTTGTGTTTTGAGGTCATAACCAAGGCAACATGAATGGACACACAGAATGCATCACTGTATGACATGCCTGATCTGTGGGAGAGACAAACAGGAGATGAGGAAGATTTCAAATGAACAAAAAAAAAAATAAAAATGATTGCACAAAGGAAGCCAGAAAAACTGTATATTCAGATTTTTAACTGTATTGTCAGAGTTACTTTTACATATTTTAACCTTTACTTATTTGTATTTTAACATATTTGGATTTGCTATACAAATGTGTGTCTCTATGAAACTATACTGGATATTCATATTTGTTTTTGTAGATAACTGTATTTTTAGTTACTTTTATAAATTTTACATTTACACATTTATTGATATATATGGAAAATATGTAACTATATTTGTGTGTGTATAGTTATAAGCATATATTCATTTAAATATATATATATATATATATATATATATATATTTAGCTGTTTTTCATGTCATACATATCATTTCATATAATACATAATACACTCAGTTTGTGTGTGTGTGTGTAAAAAAATATGTAAATGTAAAATTTGTAAAAGTAACTGAAAATACAGTTCATTCTGAATATACAGTATACAACAGTTTCATATAGATAGATAAAATATCAAAAATATTTCAATTCTTTGCATTTTTTATGAATATATATTCTTATATGGACGGTAGGGCTGTGTATTGCCAGCAAAGTCATGATACAATAAGTATCCCGATACAGAGGCCACAATATGATATGTATCACAAAACGGGACTGCATTAAATTTCACCTTAACAGAATTTAGTAAAACAGCAGTTGACTTCTGCATTATGAAGGACCTCCAAAACTGTACAACAGTACAACACTATAGGAAATGGAGGTTTCATGTTAACATTGGACACTCCCCACCAGGGACAATATTCTGATTGTTTGCATCTTATTTTTAAACCCATAAATAATAATGTTTTACAGATGAACACACTCTCTATATTTAAAAAATAAAAATTAGAAGCGTTCCGAACTAATTTGCTGTCTTCAATGTAGTTCACACACACACATTCAGTCACACAGATCACGCTGCGCGCACACAGACATTAAGCAACACAGCGCTGCCCGCAGTTTTATCAGTAAAAACAACTTAACCACTGAAGCAATAGAGAAATGCTGCAAAAACAAGGTAATTGGTAATTCATACATACACAGTCTCTCTCTCTTTCTCTCTCTTATAAATGCTCATTTGATGAATTACACTTTTCTGAGAATAGAATATCAAAGTTGAGATTGCTAAATTGCAAGCTTTCCTTTATTTTCAGAAAGCCAGTGCTTTTATCCACAGTGGAGAGAGAGAAAGCGCATACCCATGGTTGCCAGGTTGACAAAAATAAGTAATGCACATAGCAGATATTTCCGTATTGTGCAAGTTTGAAGCTCTGTTTCGGGGATTATGTCTCTTTATATCAGAAAACCCTGGTTGTGTTCCTCTCCGGCCAGATTAAAGCGTGTTTTAGCCTATATATTATACTCTATTCATTATTTTTTTTAAATCTTGCACTTTTCCACTTCATTATAAACGCTGTTCTTGTATTCACATTAAGCACGGTTAAGAACAAGTAGTATGTGACAATATATCGTCATATCATCAAAGTATCGAACACTAACTCGAACAGCCCTAATGAACGGATACATAAAAATGCATTATTGCATGTCTGGTGTGTGGGAGAGGTAAATAGAAGATGAGAATTTTTTTTTTAAATAATAATGATTAAAACTTCTTGTTGTGTTTTGTTTTGACAGATGACAGAGCAGAGGAAACAGAAACAGAGGATCGGGCTATTGGGACACCCCCAACACATGAACATGGACCCCCAGCAGCCCGCCTGAACCCCCATTCCACTGGCCAAGTGTCCTACAGCTGTCTCCTGCAGATATCAGTCGCATCGGCCTTTCTGTGTGCATGTGTATGAACGTGTGTGTGTGTGTCAAGACATCACAGACACATCATCACCACAACCTGCTGTGTACACCCAAAATAAGTGGCCCTGTAGGCCACCAGGGAAGTATAAAAGACTTCCGCCCTCTTTTCACATCCATTTGTGTGCCTAATGTTTCTGCGTGTTAAAGAGGAAGTGAATTTGAATCACTCACCTTTCACAGGGTGGAAAATGAGCTACACTAGATACTGCACGACTTACAAACATGTGCTGCAGCCTGTAGATGCTGCTTGGACACACATCCTTTTGTATTGACCCATAGCAGTCAGTATTTGATGTCTTATTTTTGGTATTTTGTGCAATATTCATATTTTAATATGCAACTACATCTGTATATTATGTCTTAAAGGGACGGTGCAGTAATTTCTTTTTCTTTGGTTCTTTTGCTTCATGATTGTAATGAAATACATTAGAGGCCAGATACTTGTAGGAATACTGTTTGCAAAGTCAAGTGTGACGTCAGATACGATAATTATGTATATGGGGGGAAAACAGCCTTTTTCGTAATTAAGTTAATTTATTTATATCAACATGAAAAACTCTTAAAGGAGATGCTTATGCGTATGCTGCCAATTTAGAGTTCTTTAATTCTTATGAATAAAATCAGGTTCTGTTTAGTATTTAGGAGCTCTTTATTAAGATATATGGCTTTTTGTTTGTGCTGTCAGGTTTATGGCCTTAGAAGTCATATACAAAGTAATAATAGATGAACTGTTCAGGCAGTTAAGTTTTTTTTTTTTTCTTAAAATAATTGAACTCGTATCATTCTTGTCATTATAGAGCCATGTTGATTGTGCCTGTTGTATATTCCTGCAACTCAGAAAGTGAAGCGCAGGATGAATATTTGCTGACAAAAGCAATCTCTGTTAAGTTTTCTTTTGTACTCAGTCACATTTTTCTAGACAATTTCATCTTTTAGCTGAGCAAAGCAGGTCAATTTCTTAATACTATCAATTTTTTTGTTCCTTTATTTTATTTTTCTTGTAATACATGTACTGTATATATGTCTGCAGGTCTTTGCTTTTATATAGAGAGATATGGTTTCATAGCATCTGAATAATTAAAAGCACTGTTACAGAAAAATAATCCTACTACTAATTAAATAGGTTAATATATATATATATATATATATATATATATAGATATATATATATATATATATATATATATATATATATATATATATATATATATATATATATATAATTCGATGAGACTGTAAAATAATGTAGTGTTATTTAATAAAATATGTATTTCTTGTTCAAAGGACCAGAACTGAAATATAGTTTTTCTATTATTATTTTTTTTTTTTTTTTTTTTTTTTTTTTTTTTTGTGGTTTCATGTCTTTTGACATTAATGTTAAACATCAATAATTCTGCTCCTTGTTTTACACTATTTGTTATTTTATTTTGATCATTATTAATACTAGCTGGCACCCAGAATAGTAAGTACCCATACACAATGTATTAACTTCAGTGGTACAATAATAATAATAATAATTATTATTATTGCCCATATGTGAGTTTATGTCTGTAGATTGATGACTGCATCATTTTACAGATTTCTTATGACATGACATTGTATTCACCCTGGTCAATGCAAAGGAAGTTGAGCTTAAGAATTCAAGCTTTATAGGAGCCGGCAGCCCATGCTAAGGCAATGCACTCTCTCTGACCTTTCATGTCGATCTGCAAAAAAGGTAAAAAAAAACAAAAAAATAAGCTTTTTCCGCACACTGCTGACACTTGTATTTATGTGCTTGTGAGTCGTAGACAGAGAAGCTTTGTATGTTGTACCAGAGTTCAGACTGGAGAGTCCCAAATCGATTTCAAGGTAAAACACTGAGGTATAACTTTGCTGTTGTCTCTAAAAAAAGTGCAGAAGTGTGACTTAAGTGTCAGACAGTTACCTTAAATGTTAAATTATTGACACTTGACAGTGTCGTCAGAGGTATCACTCTAAAATCCCCCTTTGTGAGGTGCAACATCAGACTGAAACCTTCCACGTCTTAAATGACATTTGTGAAATAAAATTAACCGATGCACAGGCAGAAGGAAAATATGAGTGGGAACCATCTGTTTAGTAAGAAATAGGACATTGTTGAAGCTTTAATATGTCCAGGGTGGGTCTTTGAGTGCCACTTTCCTTTTGTGCTTTTCGTAAGCTTATTATAAAGTTAATACGAGAGCTATTTTAACAGTGAGCCTCAGGACTTTGTGCACGCTTCTCATTTAACCAGCAAGGTATGAGCACGATGATCTATTAGTCATTTTTGTACTTAGAGTTCTATATGTCTGTAACATTTTGTTCAAATGTCCTAACCAGTGCTATTTATAAAGAACAATTAAATGGACAATTAGGTAGAAAAAATAGGTTCACACTACTTTACACTAACCCTTGTATTATGTTAAAATTATGGGTATGATCATTGCTCTGTCAAACTGAGCCTAATTAGGTACAATACAATCCACAAAAAAATCCCATTTTGAGGAAGGGGTTATATTAAATACAACTCACATATGAGAAAAAAATCAAGTATGAATGTAGGATTTTTTTAAAACATTTGTTTGTTTTTTTGTTCATTTGTTTTTACACAAAATGCTAATATTAAAGTATTTTTTATACATTTTTCTAATTTTAATATATTATTTTTTTTTTTTTTTTTTTTTTTTTGCTTTTCTAAAGCTCAGCAGAAGAGTATGTCGCTAGCAATGGCAAGTTCATAGGTTCGATTCCCAGCAAAATTCATGTACATGCTATGAACTGAGAAAAAATTACACCTTCAAAGTAGCACACATTTCTTCGAATAAAAGTATCTGCCAAATGCATAAATGGTAAATGTAAAAACCTTCTGAGGGTCGAGAAACTGACATAACAAAAAAGCAATTATATATATATTCTTGACTTTAACCATGAAATACACAATTTGACCTTTAATATAAGAATTAATGAAAAAGTGCAATTGCATTCACACTAATAAACAATTTGTACTTTATGCTTCTTGTAAATACAGTTTTGATATTGTTACTTTTTTAAATACTTGTATTTATAAATGCATGTAATGGACACTAATGTAAAGTGTTCCCGAAATGCATTATCCCCTGATGACGTCTTTCTTAAAGCAAAACAACACTCCTAAATTTGATATTAGGTTAACATATTTGCGGTGGAATAAGGGGACTTTCCTTAAACGAAAAAACAGCCCAAAAAAGACACGTAACTCAGCGTGAAACTGAATTGGCATTGAGACAGCAGGCTGTTTAAAACTAAACCACCCAAACAAACAGTTCAGTTATCACATGATCTATTAAAATTCTTGTTCCACTTGTTATATAATAAAAGTGAATAATATAAGGTCCAACTGTGAAATTAAGCACTTAAAACGTAAAACACATTGCAATTGCATTTTATTGCATTATACTCCAGGTCTCCCGCACAAGATTTTTAGGGTCATGGTGGGCTGTTCTAGTACATGTTTTTCTTCTCGGACTGTATGAGTGTCGATGAATGCTCGAGAGTGTCAGTTCCAAGTAGCTACTAACTGCGGATTAAGCACAGGTTGTTTATTTATATGACTGATATTTTAAGCATAAAAGTATGACCACAATGTTTTAAAGGACACATCACACCTTTGTTTTTGTCATTCTATTTCATCTACAACCAAAATAGGCACTGCATGTAAGTGACTGGAGGAAGTGTCTCATGCATTGATCTGTCCTCCGCCTGTGCTGAAGGATGCTGTGTCACCCTGTTGCTGCACTTCGAGAGATTAAAAAAATCACCAAACTCCCACTACTTTCCACCAATTCTATTGGGCTTTGAATTATTAAATGTATTTTATGAGCAGACCTCAAAACCTCAATGAGACTGCTAAAGGTAGCAGTTATTCATGCTAATACAGAACGAAGAGGGTCACATTTTCCTTTCATGTTTTATTTATTTGAATGAATGACTCATAATTCATACATTCAAATGAATAAACAAATTGTTTTATTTATTGTTAAATAAAAGTTTATTTTAGTGGGAGAAAACAACATGAACCACAATTGATTATTTACTTATTTTGCATCCTAGGCTATGCATCTCATTGTTTTTCTTTTTAATAATTTTTTTTAGCAGCATGTAGTAACATGGATCTAGCAAAGTAAATTCTATCGAATTATTTACACGCAGCAGGATTTCAAAGACTTTTGAGAGGAAAAAAAAATATCTTGCTATATTTTATGTATGCGCGTTATTTACAGTTAAAACAGCGCGCGTGAGAACATCGCCTCCGCCACCGTTCTCTTCAGAGCTCACGCGCCTGGCTGAACTGAGCTCGAGCTGCTCGGTACTAAAATAAACGGGTGACGTCAGTCCCGGGGATTCAGTCGGTCCTCCGCCTCCGCCCTTTCCCTGCGCCGCCATGAGGAGTTCAACGTGACCGCCGCCGAGTACAACCGGCCACAACAAACCGAGGCGCAGCACGAGAGAGCCCTGAGCGGCTGCACGTGCAGCGCCAAATGGTCACGGTGTGAACGGCGCGATAGTTCCCGCGCGCATCTGTTACTATTGTGTAACCATGACAACGGTGCCGCGCTAGTTCATGTGCCAGCATCATGTCAGGGGAATTTTGTTAATGAATACTTGCATTATATTGATGGAGCAACAGGTGCTCTGGACATTATTCATTTGCCGTCCGTTTCTTTCCAGAAGCTTCTACTGCACGCACGCATTCAGGCCCGTGTGTGTAAAACAGAACAAGTGCTTGTTTGTAAAGAAATATAATCCTTTATGCAAACACAGCACGCACTGGAGAGGAAATATTTGCTGCATTCGAGAGAAGAATAAAAAAACTTAAATATTTTACAATATGTTTAATTTTAATTAATAATCAAAATTATACATACAGAAATATGTATGTATATGTGTGTATGAATGAATAACTTTCGAACATGTAGAAATAATACAGTAAATATATGCACACACACACATATATGTATACACATAAATATATGTGTGTGTGTGTAAGATTATATATAATATATATATATATATATATATATATATATATATATATATATATATATATATATATAAGGCCCTCATAACACCGTAGACTAACACGTCCCTGAGTCGAGCTGTTATTGTGAGCTCAGAGAGAGAGAAAGAGAGAGAGAGAGAGCAGCAGCAGCAGCATGGTGGGACACGGGACACGGGAAGGCGGGCGGTCTGCTTTAAATGGGTTGAGCTCTGAAAGCGCCGTCACACACGTGAGGCTCATGTGACTGGAGCTCGAGACGTGTCTGCAGTCACAGGGTTTATTTAACACGTACTTCAAATCCACCCACATACACTCATTTAACCAGCACCGGAGCAGACAAACGCCTCCTGCACCTCCACCTAACAACAACATCGGCTCTGCGTCCTAGTTTTGAGACACCATATCTGGAACCAAAACTACTTCATTCGAGGGAAATACATGTGGACTTTTATGAGAGAGTAACGGATCTGCTTTTTATTTTTATATTAAACACATATATTTTTTATATCTACCCTATTCTTACATCAGTAAGACACATTAATAGGGGTAAAATGGAAAGGATTACCAGTGCTCAGCCTCCTCCTTGTATGGCCAAACATGCCTCGCTGGATATCTCTGACATGCAAGGGTAAGTCAGACTCCAGAAGCTGCGTGTTTATGTTTTTGAAAGCTTTCCAGAGAGCTAGATCTCTTACTGTCTGCATTTTATTTGATTTTTTTAGAATGGACTTTCCCATGTACGTGTATAAACCCCGGCGGGGAATGAAGCGCAATGAGGACAGTAAGGTACGAAATGCGCAATTACGCACAAATATGATTGCGCACACTTTTACTTGACACTTTTGTTGAATATAAATCTATTTTACTGTTATAAACCATATTTAAAGTACACATTTTATTTTGATAGTTTTGGTTTGTTATTTATGTTTTTTTTTTCGCATGGAAATTAACATTAATTTTTTATTATTAACCTCCAGGATACGTACAAATTGCCTCATCGATTGATCGAGAAGAAAAGGAGAGACAGAATAAACGAGTGCATCGCGCAGTTGAAGGATTTGCTGCCCGAACACCTTAAACTCACTGTAAGTAATATGGGAGTGGATGGGCTCACCTCACGATTTTGTAGTATAAAGCGCCACCTGCTTGTGGATCTTGAATAAATCATGTTTGTCCTGCTTTTGGATCAGTCACCCTCCTGTAATGTGCATGATAGACATTTTTAATATATACAGGCTGTAAACACCATCATTTAATTTTCTGCACTCCATATTGTGAATCTGGCTTTAGTTAATTATTCTCATGTCAACAAGGCATGTTAGATTTTCATTTGAAGTGTTTGAAAATGACTTGCATGCTGGTGAGCGGAGAGGAGTGTCTTTGTTCCTGCTCAGTGCAGGTTTGTCCTCTCTAAACCGCTGCAGAGAGTGTTACATAAGAAAGATCAACATGCTTATCTGGGTTCTTCCTGTTTTAGACTCTGGGACACTTGGAGAAGGCTGTTGTGTTGGAGCTCACGCTCAAGCATGTGAAAGCTCTTAACAACCTCCTGGAGCAGCAGCAGCAGAAGATCATTTCCTTGCAGAATGGAATGCAAATCGGTGAGTTTTTGGCCATGCAAAAAAAGGGCAGCACACTAAAAGTGTTACTGTTTCATAAGAAGCGGCCCCATTGAACTTTTCACCTCCCCTCCCCATTCGTTTGTTTTCGAGTGCATTACAAAATAAAGAAACTGAGACACACTTACGCAGCACAGCAAATGATCTGGCCTCGTACTGTTGTAAAGGAAAATGTCAGCATGGTTTCTAACCCTTATTGTTTTTATTACAGGAGAACAGGGCAGTGGGCACTCAGAAAACAGCGAGGAGATGTTTCGTTCCGGGTTCCACTTGTGTGCCAAGGAGGTTCTTCAGTTCCTGGCCAACCAGGAGACCGTGCATGACCTGACGCCTGCTCACATAATCAACCACCTTCAAAAAGTGGCGTCTGAGCTCATTCAAAGCCCACCAAGCCCTCGTCTGGATGAGCCCACTCCCAAAGCTCAAGAAAGCAGGGAGAAACCGGCAAGCCCACAACCGAAAGCAGCAGAGGGCCACGCTAAAAACTGTGTGCCGGTTATACAAAGGACTTATCCTCACAGCAGTGAGCAAAGCGGGAGTGATACGGATACTGACAGCGGCTACGGGGGTGAGCTCGAGAAGCGTGAACTGAAAGCCCAGCGGCCGATCTACTACGGCAAAGATGCTGGAGATCTCAAGTACAGCGGCAGCATTAAAGAAGAGCTGGATGAGCCACAGGCCAAGCGGCAGAGGTCCGACTCTTCAGAAGACGAATCTCTGTCAGGGCACGATGTAGTGGGCGGCCACAGCCCCTACATGAGCTTTTCTCCACACCAGCCCCTTTGCATGCCCTTCTACCTCTTTCCACCCGGAGCGGCCGCCGCGTACTTGCCCATGCTGGAGAAGTGCTGGTACCCAGGAAACATGCCCGTATTGTACCCAGGCCTTGGTGGCTCCCCAGTGGCTATGTCCCCTGAGAAACTCCCATCGTCCTTGGTCATGTCTTCAAGAGTGGGCTCCCCCATCACCACTCCGACCTCCATGGACTCACCTGCACTCCTGCAGGCCCTGAAACAAGTTCCCCCGTTAAACCTGGAAACTAAAGACTGAGGACTCACTCTGGGGTCCACCAACAGCCTGCTCTCTGAATGTTTGGGTCTTGAGAGTGGACTCCCCTGCTGCATAAGCTCCCGAAGAGGGTTCGGTTGAAGAGGGCGCAAAGGCAAAGTTCAAAGAAGCGCCCTCAAGTACGGCAAACAGCTGTTCTGATTCCTTTCAGACGTACGACAGCCTCCCTTCAACCGCAGAGACACACATACACACCCTCTCTTATCAACTCCCTCCACAACCAGCAGACACACACCTAGAGATGGAACGGTCCGCGTGGACGCAGACGGGTAAAGGAGGCCCCGTGCAAAGCACTGTGAGACACTGTGAAGAAGGTCAAAATGAGGACACTGAGCTGGGGTGGGTGAACGGCTGCTCTCTGCACTTATGCCGAATGTTAAGTTGAAAACAATATAAAACAATAACCCAGAATGTGACGTGCAGACGGTCCCCCAACGATAAGGACTTTGCCCTTTGCACAAGCACCTTTTCATTTGTTGAATGTAAACGAAAAAGTCATTTTTGTAATAAAACCACCCCTGTAGATGCTGCTTTTTTGGACATTTCTCTGTGCCGTGGATGCTTGATCAGGAAGCTCCACTCTCTTCTGCTTCTGTGACTGCTTTAACCGATAAGAACCGTCCTTTTAGACTAGAATGCTACCAAATAAATGTCTTTGCTTTTGTTGACCGGAGCGCACACGCGTGCACGTTTGTCATCTCGTGCTCACCTGAGTTTCCTTGCATAAACGAGGACAACATTGTCTCCTGAGACGTGATGCTCGTGTAAATACGGGAGTCATGTAATCACGACTCCGCTGTAGCTTTTGAGTTTCTCATCCATTCGTGCACGTAGGTGAAGTTGTTGTGAGGTAACTGTGTTGTGTAATTATTTTGTTTATACTACTTGTACATCTGTATTTTTGATACGTGGCCCACACTTACGTTCACGAGTTTTGGACAGCCGAACACTGTATGCCATGAGATTGTGTACATAGTGTCGGACCTAGACTCGATCTGCATCATGTTCTATGTTCATTTCCGGTCAAATTAGGACAGATCTTTGTTCATCCTGTTGCCTTTACCTGTTTAAAGCAGTAAACACGATGGCGGATATCTACATTTTTAATCCTGGATTCTACATAGAAGCAAAAGAAAGTGAATGTAATGTTAAAAAAACAATATAATAGTTTTGTATAGGAAGAGGTACTTACTTTTTATTTTGGGACCTAAGAAAAGGTTGCTTGATGTATATATTTTGTCTAAAGTATTGTTGACATATATTAAAGAAAAAGTATTAATAAAGTTTTTTTTTTTTCCTGTGGAAATCATGCCTGTCCGAGTCTGTGTTTGAGAGCTTGAACATATTTAGCTGAAAAAACAACCTCGCTGTTTTTCCCATCACAGTTCGTCCTTATATAACACTTACATAACCCATAAACTTGCTCTGTTTATGCAAATCCTTTAGTTTAGACACACAGTATGATAAGAGTCAGGTTACAAATATTCCAGACTCACGCCTCCTAACTAAAGTCCATGCATTTTCGATCAGGTTTTCTAAAAAAGCCTTTATAACCCAACAAAATGAGCAAAGAATACATAACCGATTATTATTACAGTCTCTGCAACCGAGTTACATTTCTTAGATGAATCACGTCCTTTTCTCATGCTCGTTAGCTGTTGAATTAGGTTAACACTCCCCGCGTGTCTGACTGTGTGCTCGATCCAGCGCGGTCTCACTCCTCCGCCCCGCTGGGAAGCGCGTAACCGCGCCTGACCTGCCGATCACATGTAGAGGCACACGGCGGGCCGCGCTCGCTGCACCGGAGCATGGGCAGCCACATGCCACACATCCAGCACAGTCAGGACAACTCTGCGATAAAGACGAATGACTATGAGACAATTATATGTTG